>NC_057798.1:155525903-155605780 GCF_018294505.1 Triticum aestivum | reverse complement strand
TGTTCATCCAGAGAGGCAACATCGACCGGCTTCAGTTAGCAGCAGTAGTAAAGGAATCGATCGCTCGGGTTCAATAACGCGTAGCCTGCAGTGCAATCCCTCAGGTTCAGTTAGAGCCCAACGCCTCGCTCGGGTTCAGTTAGAGCCAACGCCTCGCACACACGCGCGTATGTGTACGAGAGAAACGCGCATCGCTCGGCCCCCGACCACCCACCGTAACTGGGAACTCCCTGAAATTTTCCGCGCCCTCGCTTCTACCATAGTTTTTTCTGTCATGGACGGCCCAAAGAATGTCATGCAGCTGCATCTCCGGCCCGCCCAGGATGAAAAGCCCATTTTCTGTCATGATTTTTTTTCATAGAAGTAGGAGCCCACCACATCTATGATGATACCGAGTTTTGTCACAATTATCGTCATAGAAGTGTCATATGTATGACAGAAAAAAAAATCGTTTGGCCCAAAATGTCACGGATGTGTCTTTTTTTGTAGTGACTGTTCTTTCCTCTCAAGAATCTTATGGCGAACCATAGCACTATAATCTAGACGTAGGTGGCAACTCCATATCATTGCCGTGTATGGGTACACCAAGATAATTAGCTACACGAGTTGCATATATTCCACCAAACAAATCTCCATTTTAACCATGAAGGTGCAACCTCCGTGCAACAATGTCCCCCAAGGTATATTGTTTATCACCTAATACCAAACTCTTGGACACTAAGATATGGAACGCACATGTGACAAACTTCATCTTTACCGTCAATGCATCCACTGATGACCCACAAGTATAGGGGGTCTATCGTAGTCCTTTCGATAAGTAAGAGTGTTGAACCCAACGAGGAGCAGAAGGAAATGATAAGCGGTTTTCAGCAAGGTATTCTCTGCAAGTACTGAAATAACTGGTAACAGATAGTTTTGTGATAAGATAAATTGTAATGAGCAACAAGTAACAAAAGTAAATAAGGTGCAGCAAGGTAGCCCAATCCATTTTGTAGCAAAGGACAAGCCGGAACAAAATCTTATAATAAGAAAATCGCTCCCGAGGACACATGGGAATATCGTCAAGCTAGTTTTCATCACGCTCATATGATCCGCGTTCGATACTTTGATAATTTGATATGTGGGTGGACCGGTGCTTGGGTGCTGTTCTTACTTGAGCAAACATCCCACTTATGATTAACCTCTATTGCAAGCATCCGCAACTAAAACAAAAGTATTAAGGTAAACCTAACCATAGCATGAAACCTATGGATCCAAATCAGCCCCTTATGAAGCAATGCATAAACTAGGGTTCAAGCTTCTGTCACTCTAGCAACCCATCATCTACTTATTACTTCCCAATGCCTTCCTCTAGGCCCAAATAATGGTGAAGTGTTATGTAGTCGATGTTCACATAACACCACTAGAGGTTAGACAACATACATCTCATCAAAATATCGAACGAATACCAAATTCACATGACTACTAATAGCAAGACTTCTCCCGTGTCCTCAGGAACAAACGTAACTACTCACAAAGCATATTCATGTTCATAATCAGAGGGGTAATAATATGCATAAAGGATCTGAACATATGATCTTCCACCAAGTAAACCAACTAGCATGAATTACAAGGAGTAATCAACTCTACTAGCAACCTACTAGCACCAATCCCGGACTTGGAGACAAGAATTGGATACAAGAGATGAACTAGGGTTTGGAGATGAGATGGTTCTAGTGAAGATGTTGATGGAGATTGCCCTCTCCCGATGAGAGGAGCGTTGGTGATGATTTACCCCTCCCGAAGGAAAGTGTCCCCGGCAGAACAGCTCTGCCAGAGCCCTAGATTGGTTCTGCCAAGGTTCCGCTTCGTGACGGCGGACTCTCGTCCCGAAAGGTTGCTTGCTATTTTTTTCTCATCGAAAGACTTCATATAGGAGAAGATGGACGTCAGAGAGCCACCAGGGGGCCCACGAGGTAGGGAGGCATGCCCAGGGGGGAGGGGCGCGCCCCCCACCCTCGTGAGCAGGGTGTGGGCCCCTGGCCTTCATCTTTGGCGTTGATTTTTCTTTATTTATTTTAAGGTATTCCGTGGAGTTTCAGGACTTTCAGAGTTGCTCTGAATATCCCTTCAATAATTGCTCCTTTTCTAGCCCAGAATTCCAGCTGCCGGCATTCTCCCTCTTCATGTAAACCTTGTAAAATAAGAGAGAATAACCATAAGTATTGTGACATAACGTGAAATAACAGCCCATAATGCGATAAATATCAATAAAAAAGCATGATGCAAAATGGACATATCATCTACCTATAAAGAGAGCAAAATAATGTATGGAAGGAAAAAGAATGCTCCCTATGGTAGCTTGTGCGATTTCTCTAGTTTCCCCCCGCAGTGATACTAGCAAGAAAGTCTTTATAGTCAGATTTGCGAGGTTCACTAACATTGCCCCACTGCGGTAGTTTACAAGTAGTATTAAAATCTTCTAGTTCCATGGTATATGATTTATCATAAAGGTCAAATAAAACAGTGTGAGAATTGCATGAAGATGAACATTTAAACCTCCTCACAAAGGAATCAGCGAGGTAGTGGTAGTGTCGGCACTTATCTGACACGAAGTCCTCAAGATCAGCATTACGCACATATGCGTCGAATTCATCCTTGAAGCCTGCTTGGACGATGAACTCTTCTGACGGCCATTCACAAGGCCGCAATTGAGCTTCCCTCGGTGGTTCATCGTCCGGCTCACGTATAGCGAGCCTTGGTTCTTGCTTCCTTGAGGAACCACCTTGGTACATTTTCCTATGCATTTTTCTTCCTCTGAAAAACTTGTGAAATTTTTTAGTGACTCAAAATAAAAGTGAACTAAACTCAACAAGATTGTTAGCAACTAACCCCAGAAGTACCTAGAGGCTATATCATGCATTAAAACTACTTTGGACCATATAAATTTGACATGCAAGCTCAAGAACAGGGTCACCTCAGCATCAATTTTTTTTAAAATAAATAAAGCACTAGAACAATAACTAATTGGACCATTGGAGGAGTCATATACCGAAGAACAATCCCCCAAAATAGTTTTGTGAATGGAGCTTTGAGCAAGGAGACCGAAAATGGCAGCAAGATTAGCTAGAACACGGGTTTGAGCTATGGGAGGATTTTTTCTGGAGGAAGACGAAGTGTGTGGGTGGTGGAATAAGTGGAGTGGGTCCATGTGGGGCCCACGAGGTAGGGGGCGCGCCCAGTGCCCACATAGCCAAATGGTGGGCCCCCCTGGTGTGTTCTTAGTGCCAGAAATTCCTAATTATTCTACAAAAAATCATACTTTATTTTCAGGACATTTGGAGAAATTTTATTTTCGGGGTATTTTTTATTGCACGGATAATTTGGAAAACAGACATTAAATATATTGATGGAGACATAAAATATATTTTTTATTGCACGGATAATTCAGAAAACAGACATAAACGGATGGTGCTGGTGAAGATGTTGATGGAGATTGCCCTCTCCTGATGAGAGCAGCATTGGTGATGATGATGGCGATGATTTCCCCCTCCCAGAGGGAAGTGTCCCCGGCAGAACAGCTCTGCCACAGCCCTAGATTGGTTCCGCCAAGGTTCCGCCTCATGGCGGCGGAGTCTCGTCCCGAAAGGTTGCTTGCTATTTTTTTCTCATCGAAAGACTTCATATAGGAGAAGATGGACGTCGGAGAGCCATCAGGGGGCCCACGAGGAAGGGGGGCACGCCTAGGGGGGAGGGGCACGCCCCCACCCTCGTGAGCAGGGTGTGGGCCCCCTGGCCTTCATCTTTGGCGACAATTTTTCTTTATTTATTTTAAGGTATTCCGTGGAGTTTCAGGACTTTTGAAGTTGCGTAGAATAGCCCTTCAATAATTGCTCCTTTTCCAGCCCAGAATTCCAGCTACCAGCATTCTCCCTCTTCATGTAAACCTTGTAAAATAAGAGAGAATAGCCATAAGTATTGTGACATAACGTGAAATAACAGCCCATAATGCGATAAATATCAATAAAAAATCATGATGCAAAATGGACGTATCAACTCCCCCAAGCTTAGACCTCGCTTGTCCTCAAGCGAAAAGCCGATAACAATAAATATGTCCTCATGTTTAGAGGTAGAGGCGTCGATAAAAAATAAAATACGGACATGAAGGCATCATGATCATTCTCATAACAGCAACATATATAAATTTTGTCATATGATTACTTATGTTAAAGTGATGATCTTTTCACAAAGCCAAAGTATGAATCAGAAACCTTATTGAGCACCAACAAATTATACCCTCAGTCGTTGAAGCAATTGCAATTTATCATAACATCGGAAAGAGTCTATGTCAGAGCTTAAAGGCAAGTCCACATACTCAACTATCACTTAGTCCTTCATAATTGCTAACACTCATGCAATACTTGTGGTTACGGAGTTTTAACCGGACACAGTGAAAGATAGGGGCTTATAGTTTTGCCCCACAACCTTTTACCTCAAGGGTAATGTC
The DNA here is from genome assembly GCF_018294505.1 of Triticum aestivum. NCBI lineage: Eukaryota > Viridiplantae > Streptophyta > Magnoliopsida > Poales > Poaceae > Triticum > Triticum aestivum. The sequence continues at coordinate 155,601,294 of NC_057798.1, read as the reverse complement.
AACAATAATAATTCATACTCCCCTACATCCAATTAGATATATATATCATGATCTTTCCAACATGCTGGGCTTGCCAAAGGATAAAATGAAAAGGGAAAGGTGAAGATCACCGTGACTCTTGCATAAGGTAGAGGATAATAATAAAAGATAGGCCCGTCACAGAGGGAAGCAGAGGTTGCCATGCGCTTTTATGGTTGGATGCACAAAATCTTAATGCAAAAGAACGTCACTTTATACTGCCCCCTTGTATGTGAACCTTTATTATGCAGTCCGTCGCTTTTATTGTGTCCACAACAAGTTTGTACAAAGCTTATTTCTCTGCACTAATAAGTCATGCATATTTAGAGAGCAATTTTTGTTGCTTGCACCGATGACAACTTACTTGAAGGATCTTACTCAATCCATAGGTAGATATGGTGGACTCTCATGGCTAAACTGGTTTAAGGATATTTGGAAGCACAAGTAATATCTCTACTTGGTGCTGAGAATTTAGCTAGCATGAGGGGGAAAGGCAAGCTCAACATGTTAGAGGAACCATGACAACATACTTTATCTCAGATATAAGAAAACATAACTCATTATGTTGTCTTCCTTGTCCAACATCAACTCTTTAGCATGTCATATTTTAATGAGTGTTCCCAATCATAAAAGATGTCAATGATAATATATCTATATGTCAAACCTCTCTCTCCTTATTACTTCCTATTAATTGCAACGGTGACCAAAGCTATATTTGCCAACTCCCAACAACTTTTAATCATCATACTCTTTCTATGTGAAGTCATTACTTTCAATAAGGTCAATATGAGCTCTTTGTTTCTGTTTATTCTCTTCTTTTATTCACTCAAGATCATGGCAAAGTAATCAAGCCCTTGACTCAACACTAATCTTTATTATATATAGCTCACGGACTCGATTGCATAGAGGGGTCATAAAGCAAAACTTCAAAACAAAATCATGCCATGAATTTATTCTACTGTATCAAGATACTACTACTAGGATAAAACTAAGAAAGACGGTAAAGATAGGAGTTGTGATGGTGATATGATACCGGGGCACCTCCCCCAAGCTTGGTAGTTGCCGAGGGGAGTGCCCATACCCATGTGATTATGTCTCCTTCTTTGTTGTTGGCAGTGGAGGTGTTGTTGATGATGCAAGCTTGTCTTCCACCTTCCATGGCATAGGCTCACCCTCATAGAAGTTTGATCGAGTCTCCGGAATCCTCAAATCTGCAATGGAAACAGCTCGAAACGAAAACAGAGGATATTTGCGTGATACGGTTGTCAAAACCTTCGGGAGAATATATAATGAATTTTTACAGACCAAAATACATATCTTGCAAGAAAACGGAGTCCGGAGGGCACACGAGGTGCTCACAAGGTAGGGGGGGGCGCCTAGGGGGAGAGGGTGTGCCCTCCACCCTCGTGGAGGCCTCGTGTCCTCCCCGGACTGCTACTTATTTTTCTATTGTTCTAAATATTCCAAACTGGAGAAATATTGCCTTAGAATTTGTTTTGGAGTCGGTTTACTTACCGTAACACATGCCTATTCCTTTTCAGAGTCTGGAACGTTCTGGAAAGTGTCCCTTATGTATTCCTCCGGGGTTACGGTTTCAATAATATTAGTTTCAACATTTATAGGATTACCTGAGATATAGTGTTTGATCCTTTGACCGTTTACCACCTTCAGATTTGTGCCTGTGAAGTTGTTGATTTTTATGGCACCGGAATGATAGACCTCCTCGATAACGTAGGGACCTTCCCATTTAGAGAGAAGTTTTCCTGCAAAAAAATCTTAAACGGGAGTTGTATAGCAATACATAATCACCTACATTAAACTCACGCTTTTGTATCCTTTTATCATGCCATTTTTTAACTTTTTCTTTAAACAACTTGGCATTTTCATAGGCTTGGGTTCTCCATTCATCAAGTGAGCTAATATCAAATAACCTCTTCTCACTGGCAAGTTTGAAATCATAGTTGAGCTCTTTAATAGCCCAATATGCCTTATGTTCTAGTTCGAGAGGTCAGTGACATGCTTTTCCATAAACCATCTTATACGGAGACATACCCATAGGATTCTTATATGCAGTTCTATAGGCCCATAATGCATCATCAAGTTTCTTGGACCAATTCTTTCTAGACCTATTAATAGTCTTTTGCAAAATTAATTTGAGCTCTCTATTGCTCAAATCTACTTGACCACTAGACTGTGGGTGATAAGGAGATGCAATTCTATGATTGACGTCATATTTAGCAAGCATTTTACGGAAAGCACCATGAATAAAATGTGAACCACCATTAGTCATTAAATATCTAGGGACTCCAAACCTCAGAAAAATAACTTCCTTAAGCATTTTAATAGAAGTGTTATGATCAGCACTACTAGTTGGAATAGCTTCTACCCACTTAGTAACGTAATCAACAGCAACTAAAATATGTGTGTCTCCATTAGAGGCAGGAAAAGGTCCCATATAATCAAAGCCCCAAACATCAAATGGTTCAATAACAAGTGAATAATTCATAGGCATTTCTTGATGTCTACTAATATTACCAATTCTTTGACATTCATCACAAGATAAAACAAACTTATGGGCATCCTTGAAGAGAGTAGGCCAATAAAAACCAGATTGCAATACCTTATGTGCAGTTCTATCTCCAGCGTGGTGTCCTCCATAAGCTTCAGAGTGACACTTGCATAGGATCTGCCTGTTCATGCTCAGGCACACAACGTCTAATAACACCATCTACTCCTTCTTTATAAAGATGTGGGTCATCCCAAAAGTAATGTCGCAAATAATAAAAGAACTTTGTTGGTATGTGAAGCTAGGTGGTATAAATTTAGCAACAATATAATTAGCATAATCAGCATACCATGGAGTGCTACGAGAAGTGCTTACGACATTTAATTGTTCATCAGGAAAGCTATCATCAATAGGTAATGGGTCATCAAGAACATTCTCTAACCTAGATAAGTTGTCTGCAGCGGGGTTCTCAGCTCCTTTTCTATCAACAATATGCAAATCAAATTCTTGCAGCAAGAGAACCCATCTAATGAGTCTAGGTTTAGCATCTTTCTTTTCCATAAGATATTTAATAGCAGCATGATCGGTGTGAATACTTACTTTAGAATCAACAATATAGGGTCTGAATTTATCACAAGCAAATACAACTGCTAAAAGTTCCTTTTCGGTAGTAACATAATTTCTTTGAGCATTGTCTAGAGTCTTACTAGCATAATGGATAACATATAATTTCTTATCAACTCTTTGCCCTAGAACAACACCTACAGCATAATCACTAGCATCACACATAATTCAAAAGGGTAAATTCCAATTAGGTGGCTGAACAATAGGTGCAGAGACTAATGCTTTCTTAAGTATTTCAAATGCATCTACACAATCATCATCAAAGACAAATGGTACATCTTTTTGTAACAAATTAGTCAGAGGCCGAGAAATTTTTGAGAATTCCTTAATGAACCTCCTATAAAACCCGGCGTGACCAAGGAAACTTCTTATACCTTTGATGTCCTTGGGACATGGCATCTTTTCAGTAGCATCAACCTTGGCTTTATCAACTTCAATACCTCTTTCAGAAACTTTGTGTCCCAAAACAATACCTTCATTAACCATAAAGTGGCACTTTTCCCAATTCAAGACAAGATTAGTTTCTTCACATCTCTGCAAAACTCGATCAAGATTTCTCAAGCAATCATCGAAAGAGGAACCATACACGGAAAAATCGTCCATGAAAACCTCACAAATCTTTTCACAAAAGTCAGAGAATATAGCCATCATCATCTTTGAAAGGTAGCAGGTGCACTACATAAACCAAAAGGCATACGTCTATAAGCAAAAGTACCAAAAGGGCATGTAAAAGTAGTCCTTGATTGATCTTTAGCTGACACAGGTATTTGAGAGAAACCAGAATAACCATCTAGAAAGCAATAAAGTGTATGTTTGCATAATCTTTCTAGCATTTGGTCAATAAAAGGTAAGGGGTAATGATATTTCTTAGTAGCTTTATATAATTTGCAGAAATCAATTACCATCCTATAACCTATGATAATTCTTTGCGGAATTAATTCATCTTTATCATTAGGGACAACAATAATACCTCCCTTCTTAGGGACACAATGGACATGACTTACCCACTGACTATCAGCAACGGGATAAATTATAACTGCCTCCAGAAGCTTGAGTATTTCCTTTCTTACCACTTCTTTCATTTTAGGATTCAAACACCGTTGAGGATCACAAATTGGTTTCGCATTCGCTTCCAAATTTATTTTATGCTGACATAGAGTGGGACTAATGCCCTTAAGATCATGAAGAGTATATCCAATAGCGGCACGGTGCTTCTTCAGAGTTTTCAATAATCTTTCTTCTTCATGCTCTGAAAGGTTAGCACTAATAATAACAGGATATATTTTCTTTTCATCAAGATAAGCATACTTAAGATTATCAGGCAACGGTTTAAGCTCAAACACGGGATCACCCTTGGGTGGAGGAGGATCCCCTAGGATTTCAACTGGCAAATTGTGTTTCAGAATAGGTTCCTGTTTAAAGAATACTTCATCTATTTCCCTTCTTTCATTCATAAACATATCATTTTCATGGTCTAGCAAATAATGTTCCAAAGGATCACTGGGAGGTACGACAATAGAAGAAAGACCAATAATTTTATCCTAACTAGGCAATTCTTCCTCACGATGTTGTTTACTAAATTTAGAGAAATTAAACTCATGAACCATATCATCCAAGCCAACAGTAACAACATTCTTTTTGCAGTCTATCATAGCATTAACAGTATTCAAGAAGGGTCTACCAAATATAATGGGACAAAAGCTATCTTGCGGAGAAGTAAGAACAAGAAAATCAGCAGGATATTTAGTCTTCCCACACAAGACTTCAACATCTTTAACAATCCCAATTGGTGAAATAGTATCTCTATTGGCAAGTTTAATTGTGACATCAATACCTTCTAATTCAGCAGGTGCAATTTCATTCTTAATTTCTTCGTATAAAGTATGTGGTATAACACTAGCACTCGCACCCATATCACATAAGCCATGGTAACAATGATCTCCTATTTTAACAGAAATAACATGCACACCTACCACAGGTCTATGTTTATCTTTAGCACAGGGTTTAGCAATTCTAGCAGTTTCACCTTCGAACTGAATAACATGCCCATCAATATTATGAGACAAGAGATCTTTAACAATTGCAATATTGGGTTCTACTTTAACAGGCTCAGGAGGTACATAAGTTCTGATATTGCTTTTACGAACAACAGTTGAAGCTTTAGCATGATCCTTTACTCTAACAGGGAAAGGTGGTTTCTCAACATAAGAGGTGGGAACAATAGGATCATTATAAGTGATAGTCTTTCTTCAACTTTAATAGGTGCAGCTACTTTTACTTCTATGGGAGGATGATATTTAAACCACTTCTCCTTAGGGAGATCAACATAAGTAGCAAAAAATTCACAGAAAGAAGCTACTATCTCAGAGTCAAGTCCATATTTAGTGCTAAACTTACGGAAAATATCGGTATCCATAAAAGGTTTAACACAATCAAACTTAGGTGTCATACCTGACTCCTTACCTTCGTCGAGGTCCCAATCTTCAGAGTTGCGTTTAATTCTATCCAATAAATTCCATATGAATTCAATAGTCTTCATCATAAAAGAGCCAGCACAAGAAGTATCGAGCATGGTGCGATTGTTATCAGAAAGCCGAGCATAAAAATTCTGAAGAATTGTTTCTCTTGAGAGGTCATGATTGGGACATGAATATAACATTGATTTAAGCCTCCCCCAAGCTTGAGCGATGCTTTCTCCTTCGCGAGGCAAAAAATTATATATATAATTGCGATCACGATGAACAAGATGCATAGGGTAATACTTTTGATGAAATTCCAATTTCACTCTTTTATAGTTCTATGATCTCGTATCACATAGCCTATACCATGTCAATGTGTCTTCCTTCAAAGATAAAGGAAAAGCCTTCTTCTTAACAACATCATCGGGTATACCTGCAAGCTTAAATAGTCCACAAATATCATCCACGTAGCGAAGATGCTCGTCAGGATGCTTTGTTCCATCTCCTGTAAAAGTATTAGCCAGCAGTTTTTCCATGATACCCGAAGGAAATTCAAAAGGAGTTTCATTTTCAATAGGTTCATTAGGTTGAGGGGCAACTCTTTGCTCTACTGGAAGGGGTGAAGATACCCTGAACAAGCCCCTCATAGAATTACTTTCCATAGTAACAAGTGACAGAAAATTTCAGCACACTATATAAATTTTTCCTTACCAAATTCCACCTACCAAAGGCGCTACACTCCCCAGCAACGGCGCCAGAAAAGAGTCTTGATGACCCAGAAGTATAGGGGATCTATCGTAGTCCTTTCGATAAGTAAGAGTGTCGAACCCAACGAGGAGCAGAAGGAAATGATAAGCGGTTTTCAGCAAGGTATTCTCTGCAAGTACTGAAATAAGTGGTAACAGTTAGTTTTGTGATAAGATAAATTGTAACGAGCAACAAGTAACAAAAGTAAATAAGGTGCAGCAAGGTAGCCCAATCCTTTTTGTAGCAAAGGACAAGCCGGAACAAACTCTTATAATAAGAAAAGCGCTCCCGAGGACACATGGGAATATCGTCAAGCTAGTTTTCATCACGCTCATATGATTCGCGTTCGGTACTTTGATAATTTGATATGTGTGTGGACCGGTGCTTGGGTGCTGTTCTTACTTGAACAAACATCCCACTTATGATTAACCTCTATTGCAAGCATCCGCAACTACAACAAAAGTATTAAGGTAGAGCTAACCAAAGCATGAAACCTATGGATCCAAATCAGCCCCTTACGAAGCAACGCATAAACTAGGGTTCAAGCTTCTGTCACTCTAGCAACCCATCATCTACTTATTACTTCCCAATGCCTTCCTCTAGGCCCAAATAATGGTGAAGTGTTATGTAGTCGACGTTCACATAACACCACTAGAGGTTGGACAACATACATCTCATCAAAATATCGAATGAATACCAAATTCACATGACTACTAATAGCAAGACTTTTCTTGTGTCCTCAGGAACAAACGTAACTACTCACAAAGCATATTCATGTTCATAATCAGAGGGGTAATAATATGCATAAAGGATCTGAACATATGATCTTCCACCAAGTAAACCAACTAGCATCAACTACAAGGAGTAATCAACACTACTAGCAACCTACTAGCACCAATCCCAGACTTGGAGACAAGAATTGGATACAAGAGATGAACTAGGGTTTGGAGATGAGATGGTGCTAGTGAAGATGTTAATGGAGATTGCCCTCTCCCGATGAGAGGAGCATTGTTGATGATGATGGCGATGATTTCCCCCTCCCGGAGGGAAGTGTCCCTGGCAGAACAGCTCTGCCAGAGCCCTAGATTGGGTCCGCCAAAGTTCCGCCTCGTGGTGGAGGAGTCTCGTCCCGAAAGGTTGCTTGCTATTTTTTTCTCATCGAAAGACTTCATATAGGAGAAGATGGACGTCGGAGAGCCACCAGGGGGCCCACGAGGTAGGGGGGCGCGCCCAGGGGGAGGGGCGCGCCCCCCACCCTCCTGAGCAGGGTGTGGGCCCCCTGGTCTTCATCTTTGACAATGATTTTTCTTTATTTATTTTAAGGTATTCTGTGGAGTTTCAGGACTTTTGGAGTTGCGCAGAATAGCCCTATTGCTCCTTTTCCAGCCCAGAATTCCAGCTGCCGGCATTCTCCCTCTTCATGTAAACCTTGTAAAATAAGAGAGAATAGCCATAAGTATTGTGACATAACGTGAAATAACAGCCCATAATGCGATAAATATCAATAAAAAAGCATGATGCAAAATGGACGTATCATCTATCTATAAAGAGAGAAAAATAATGTATGGAAGGTAAAAGAATGCTCCCTATGGTAGCTTGTGCGATTTCTCTAGTTTCCCCCCGCAGTGATACTAGCAAGAAAGTCTTTATAGTCAGATTTGTGAGGTTCACTAACATTGCCCCACTGCGGGAGTTTACAAGCTATATTAAAATCTTCTAGTTCCATGTTATATGATTTATCATAAAGATCAAATAAAATAGTGTGAGAATTGCATGAAGATGAAAATTTAAACCTCCTCACAAAGGAATCAGCGAGGTAGTGGTAGTGTCGGCACTTATCTGACACGAAGTCCTCAAGATCAGCATTACGCACATACGCGTCGAATTCATCCTTGAAGCCTACTTGGACAATGAACTCTTCTGACGACCATTCACAAGGCCGCAATTGAGCTTCCCTCGGTGGTTCATCGTCCGGCTCACGTATAGCGAGCCTTGGTTCTTGCTTCCTTGAGGAACCACCTTGGTACATTTTCCTATGCATTTTTCTTCCTCTGAAAAACTTGTGAAATTTTTTAGTGACTCAAAATAAAAGTGAACTAAACTCAACAAGATTGTTAGCAACTAACCCCAGAAGTACCTAGAGGCTATATCATGCATTAAAACTACTTTGGACCATATAAATTTGACATGCAAGCTCAAGAACAGGGTCACCTCAGCAGCAATTTTTTTAAAAATAAATAAAGCACTAGAACAATAACTAATTGGACCATTGGAGGAGTCATATACCGAAGAACAATCCCTCAAAATAGTTTTGTGAATGGAGCTTTGAGCAAGGAGACCGAAAATGGCAGCAAGATTAGCTAAACACGGGTTTGAGCTATGGGAGGATTTTTTCTGGAGGAAGACGAATTGTGTGGGTGGTGGAATAAGTGGAGTGGGTCCACATGGGGCCCATGAGGTAGGGGGCACGCCCTAGGGGGGTGGGCGCTCCCGGTGCCCACATGGCCAAATGGTGGGCCCCCTTGGTGTGTTCTCAGTGCCAGAAATTCCTAATTATTCTACAAAAAATCATACTTTATTTTCAAGACATTTGGAGAAATTTTATTTTCGGGGTATTTTTTATTGCACGGATAATTCGGAAAATAGACATAAAATATATTTTTTGCTTTATTTAATCTAAATAACAGAAAGTAAAATGAGGGTTCAGAGAGTTGTGCTGTCTAACTTCATCCATCTCATGCTCATCAAAAGGAATCCACTAACAAGGTTGATCAAGTCTTGTTAACAAACTTCTTCCGAATAACACGCAACCGGAGAATTTTTGAATGACACTAGGTTATCTCAACGGGGATATGCATGTCCCAGCAACAAGAATATCATATTTCTTTTTGACAGTAGGAAGAGGGAATTCAAAACCTCCAATAATAATTGTTGAATTTTTTCCAATAGAATTGATACTATGAACATGTAATTTTTCCAATACATTGAAATTTTTGAATTGATACCATATGCTCATTACCATTAACATGAAAAGTGACATTGCCTTTGTTGAAATCAGTAACAACCCCTGCAGTATTTAGAAAAGGTCTACCAAGGATGATCGACATACTGTCGTCCTCGGGGATACCAAGAATAACAAAGTCCATTAAAATAGTAACATTCGCAACCACAGCAGGCACATCAGCACAAATACCGACGGGTATAGTAGTTGATTTATCGGACATTTGCACAGAGATTTCAGTAGGTGTCAACTTATTCAAATCAAGTCTACAATATAAAGAGAGAGCCATAACATTAACACCGCCTCCAAGATCACATAAAGCAATTTTAACATAGTTTCTTTTAATGGAGCATGGTATAGTTGGTACTCTGGGATCTCCTAGTTTCTTGGGTATACCACCCTTAAAGGTATAATTGGCAAGCATGGTGGAAATTTTAGCCTCTGGTATCTTTCTTTTATTTGTAACAATATCTTTCATATACTTAGCATAAGGATTTATTTTAAGCATATCAGTCAAACGCATACGCAAAAAGATGGGTCTAATCATTTCAGCAAAGCGCTCAAAATCGTCATCATCCTTTTTCTTGGATGGCTTGGGAGGAAAAGGCATGGGTTTCTGAACCCATGGTTCTCTTTCTTTACCATGCTTCCTAGCAACGAAGTCCCTCTTATCATAACACTGATTCTTTGGTTGTGGGTTATCAAGATCAATAGCAGGTTCAATCTCTACATCATTATTATTACTAGGTTGAGCATCAACGTGAACATCATCACTAACATTATTACTAGGTTCATGTTCATTACCAGATTGTGTTTCGGCATCAGAAATAGAAATTTCATTGGGATTCTCAGGTGTGTCAACAACAGGTTCACTAGAAGCATGCAAAGTCCTATCATTTTTCTTTTTCTTCTTCTTAGAAGGACTAGGTGCATCAACATTAGTTCCCTAAGAATCTTGCTCAACTCTCTTAGCCCTCATGATACAAAGGTTCTTGGGTCATTCTACCACCTCTAGTCATACCTCTGACAGCATTATCATTATTTTTATTATTTAATGCATTGAGCAAATCATCTTGTGCTTTAAGTACTTGTTCTACTTGAGTGGTAACCATAGATGCATGTTTACTAATAATCTTAAGGTCTCCTTTAACTCTAGACATATAATCACTCAAGTGTTCAATCATATAAGCATTACGTTTCAATTGTCTACCAACATAAGCATTGAAGTTTTCTTGTTTAACAATAAAATTATCAAACTCATCCAAGCATTGGCTAGCAGACTTATAACAAGGGATATCACCTTCATCAAATCTATAGAGAAAATTTACCTTTGCTACCTGTGTCGGGTTATCAATATCATGTATTTGTTCAATAGGCGGTAAATTATTAATATCTTCAGCTTTAATACCTTTTTCTTTCATATATTTCTTTGCCTCTTGCATATCTTCAGGACTGAAATAGAATAGCCCTTTTCTTCGGAGTTGACTTAGGAGATGGCTCAGGGAGTGTCCAATCATCATCATTACTCAAAATATTATTCAATAGCAATTCAGCTTGCTCAATAGTTCTTGCCCTCAAAACAGAACTAGCACAACTATCCAGGTGGTCTGTGGAAGCATCTGTTAGTTCATTATAAAAGATATCAAGTATTTCATTTTTCCTGAGAGGATGATTAGGCAAAGCATTAAGTAATTGGAGAAGCCTCCCCAAGCTTGTGGGAGACTCTCTTCTTTAATTTGCAAAAAAATATATATTTCCCTTAGGGCAGCTTGTTTCTTATGAGCGGGGAAATATTTAGTAGAGAAGTAAGAAATCATATCCTGGGGACTACGCACACAATGAGGAGCAAGAGAATTAAACCATATTTTAGCATCACCCTTTAATGAGAAAGGAAACAATTTAAGGATATAGTAATAACGAATTTTTTTCCTCATGAGTAAATAGGGTGGCTATATCATTCAATTAGTGAGATGTGCCACAACAGTTTCAGATTCATAGCCATAAAAAGGATCAGATTCAACAAAAGTAATTAACTCAGGATCGACAGAGAAATTATAATACATATCAGAAATACAGATAGGTGAAGTAGCAAAAGAGGGCATATTTCATTCTAGCATTCAAAGACTTTTCTTTCAGCTTAGCTAACAATTTCTTAAGATCATATCTATCATTACAAGGAAAAAGGTCTCTAGCAGTTTCTTCATCCATAACAAAACCCTCAGGTACAACAAACAATTCATATTTAGGGGGAGAATCTGCATCATCACTTTCATCAATATTATCAGTTTCAATAATTTCATTTCTCTAACCCTAGCAAGTTGTTCATCAAGAAATTCACCTAATGGCACAGTATTATCAAGCATACAAGTAGTATCATCATAAGCATCATGCATAGCAGAAGTGGCATCATCAATAAGATGCGACATACCAGAATCAATAGCACGTGCAGGTGTCGCAAGTTTACTCAAAACAGAAGGGGAATCAAGTGCAGAGCTATATGGCAGTTCCTTACCTCCCCTCATGGTTGAGGGGAAAATCTTGGCTCTTTCACATTTCAAGTTCCTGACAGTGATCAACAGATATAAATCCCAACTGACTCAAAGAATAGAGCTATGCTCCCCGGTAACGGCGCCACAAAATAGTCTTGATAACCCACAAGTATGGGGGATCGCAATAGTTTTCGAGGGTAGAGTATTCAACCCAAATTTATTGATTCGACACAAGGGGATCCAAAGAATACTCTCAAGTATTAGCAGTTGAGTTGTCAATTCAACCACACCTGAAAGACTTAATATCTGTAGCAAAGTATTTAGTAGCAAAGTAGTATGGAAGAACAGTAATAGTGGCAATATTGACAGTAGCAGTTTTGTAGTAATCGTAACAATGGCAACGGAGAAGTAAGTAAGCAAAGAACAGTATGTGAAAAGCTCGTAGGCAATGGATCAATATGGATAATTATGTCGGATGTGATTACTCATGCAACAGTTATAACATAGGGTGACACAGAACTAGGTCCAGTTCATCAATGTAATGTAGGCATGTATTCCGAATATAGTCATACGTGCTTATGGAAAAGAACTTGCATGACATGTTTTGTCTTACCCTCCTGTGGCAGCGGGGTCCTATTGGAAACTAAGGGATATTAGGGCCTCCTTTTAATAGTGTACCAGACCAAAGCATTAACACTTAGTGAATACATGAACTCCTCAAACTACGGTTATCACCGGGAGTGGTCCCGATTATCATCACTTCAGGGTTGCCGGATCATAACACATAGTAGGTGACTATTGACTTGCAAGATAGGATCAAGAACTCACATATATTCATGAAAACTTAATAGGTTCAGAGCTGAAATCATGGCACCCATGCCCTAGTGACAAGCATTAAGCATTGCAAAGTCATAGCAACATCAATCTTAGAACATAATGGATACTAGGGATGAAAGTCTAACAAAACTAACTCGATTACATGGTAAATCTCATCCAACCCATCACTGTCCAGCAAGCCTACAATGGGATTACTCACGCACGGCGGTGAGCATCATGAAATTGGTGATGGAGGATGGTTGATGATGACGATGGCGATTGATTCCCCTCTCCGGAGCCCCGAACGAACTCCAGATCAGCCCTCCCGAGGAAGATTAGGGCTTGGCGGTGGCTCTATATCGTAAAACGCGATGAATCCTTCTCCCTGATTTTTTTCTCCCCGAAAGTGAATATAAGGAGTTGGGGTTGAGGTCCATAGAGTCCCAGGGGGCCCATGAGGCAGGGGCGCGCCCCAGGGGGGGCGCCCTACACCCTCGTGGACAGGGTGTGGGCCCCCTGATGCTGATTCTTTCGCCAATATTTTTTATTAATTCCAAAACGTGTCTCCCTGGATTTTCAGGTCATTCCAAGAACTTTTATTTCTGCACAAAAATAACACCATGGCAGTTCTACTGAAAATAGCGTTAGTCTGGGTTAGTTCCATTCAAATCATGCAAGTTAGAGTTGAAAACAAGGGCAAAAGTGTTTGGAAAGTAGATACATTGGAGATGTATCAACATACCTGTAGAGTATTTGGGCGGCTCGTGCCGGGGAGGAAGACGGCAGGGAGGGGGTCATGGTGGTGTGTTGGGCACCGCCGGAGGACGCCGAAATCGGGCGGGGTCTGGTGGCAGGAGGATTCACTGCTCAACATGGAATAGGAATAAGAAACAATCCTTGTGTCAAATACTATGAATCAACAAGACCCATAAGAACAACGTTTTGAGGTTCAGCCACATTTCAAACTTAGCAGAAAGCTATTGCGAGGCAAAACCTGGCATTGTTAGTCAGTAGCCGAGAGATGTAAACGAAATGCTAAACCTGTACTAATAACTATTTTTTCCCTATAACAACAAAAACAAGAATTTCACCTAATGATTTAACAATTATTGTGTAGAACAGTTCTACTGTACTTGATGCCATGAAGGCAACACAGATACGCATTTTTCCAAACCCCGCCCCAATTCCTCAGTTAGTCCCGAGTGCGATACTAATTTTTCCATAGACTAGAGCAGTTTATCGACCATGCACTAACACGTACATTCCAACTTTGAATCAGACTGAGGAGCGCAAAAGGCCAAAAGCAGGACGAAAATCAGGATGCCTCACCTCCTTGTTGTTGTACACGGGGATTTGCACGAGCACCATGGGGAACTCACGGCAGCCCGGTTCCTCCACGTTGGCCTCGGCCCCAACTAAGGCCCCGGCCATGGGCTCCCACCTAAACCGCCGCTTGGGCCACAGTCGCAGTAGTCGGACGGCGACGACGCTGACGAGGCTCATTGAGGCGACCTCCACTTGGAGCATGGCCGACATGGCGAGGCACGCCCACACCACCTCCGTCAGCGCCAGGGCGACCACGCACGCCCGCAGGGCCGCTCACGCTGCCACGGCCGCGACAGGTTGACTAGCGCCGTGGATCTAAGGGGAGAGGGCACAACTTTGCTTTCTTGGAGGAGGAAGGGTGTCAGGTGGGATGGTTTGTTTGGTTGGGTGGGGGGAAGGGGAGGGGTGAGAGGAGTAGGGCATGCGGGAGCCCATGGACGGCGGCCAGCTCCGCTAAAGGGAGGTGGCAGCAGCGATATGGAAGGGAGGAGGCAAGACCTCTCTCTGTCTCTCTGTCTCTCTCTCTCTCTCTCTCTCTCTCTCTACGCTGGGCGAGACAGCGAGGAGATGGAAGGGGATCGATGGATGGATGTGGGAAAGAAAGGAGGCGCGGTGGATGTAAAATGACAACCTAGGGTTTCGGGGTTGGTGTGGAAGGGTTGAGGACAATCAGAATGCAGTATGATGCTATGACCATCTAAATTCGTCATAGTTGCCTAAAAGTAATGTGTTAAAATCATGTCAGCTATTTTATGACCTGAGAAATTCGAAAAGAAAATGGAAAGCCTTCTCATTCTGTCACCAAAATGTGAACAAGTTTTCAGAAAAAATAACAAACATGAAAAAAGATAAATATCTTTAAAAAGGTGTAGTGAGAAATGAGTTTTTTTGGCAAAAAAAACATTTTCCATTTTCCGAGTGCCCAAAATGAGTTTCTTTGTGAAGGAACTACCATATATTTGTTGCAAAATTGGACCAAATCATTTTTCTAAAATACTAGGCCATCTTTAATTCACAATTGACCAAATGTTTGGGTGTCAAAAGCTTTGTTCCACCTTTGGTGACAAAGACAAATTTCCGCCGATTCAGCATGAAGCTGGTCAAATTTGAACTGCAAATGCCTCATAGTTTGCTCTTTATTTTTTCCAAAAAATATTTTCTAGGTACATAAGTATCTATTTCATCAGATAAACACCAAAAAAATCCAAGATTCAACCACTAGCTAGGAATGTTCATGCCCGCTGTTTGACCGCATTTTGATACAAGAATAAAAAATTCAAAAAAATCAAAAAATTGGAAAACATTTGCACTGTGTCATTATATGTGACCAAGTTAGCAGAAAAATAATAAAATTGTAATGCGGCAATTCTTTTAAAAAAGTGTTCTTAGAAATGAGCTATCATTTGTGAAGATTCATGGCTTTCAAGCCAAATGATCAATCGTATGGCCACATTTATGGCATAGTTTGTTCAAATGATCTCATATTGTGCACAAGGGTGAATCTTGGAATGGCAAACAATGTTGCCTAAGGGAGTTTTCGTTTTCTTCGGATGGAAAATCAATTTTCCATTTTTCGAGTGCCCAAAATGAGTTCTTTGTGAAGGACCTGCCATATATTTGTTGCAAAATTGGACCTAATCATTATTCTAAAATACTAGGCCAAATTTAATGCACAATTGAACAAATGGTTGTGTGTCAAAAGCTTTGTTCCACCTCTCGTGCAAAAGACAAATTTCCACCGATTTAGTAGGAAACGGGTCAAAATTGAACTGCAGCTGCCTCATAGTTTGCTCTTTATTTTTTTCTAAAATCTTTTCTAGGTACATAAGTATCTATTTAATCAGATAAACACCAAAAAAATCGAAGATTCAACCACTAGCCAGGAACGATCATGCCTGCCGTTTTGGCCACATTTTGAAACAGGCATAAAAAATTCAAAAAATTGGAAAACCTTTGCATTTTGTAATTATATATGACCAAGTTACCAGGAAAATAATAAACTTGTAATACGGCAATTCTTTTAAAAAAGTGTTCTCAGAAATGAGCTATCATGTGTGAATATTCATGGCTTTCAAGCCAAATGATCAATTTTATGGCCACATTCACGGCATAGTTTGTGCAAATGATCTCATATTGTTCACAAGGGTGCATCTTGGAATGACAAACAATGTTTCCTAAGGGATTTTTCATTTTATTTGGATGAAAAATCTATTTTCCATTTTCTGAGTGCCCAAAATGAGTTTTTTTTGTGAAGGACCTACCATATATTTGTTGTAAAATTAGACCAAATCAATTTTCTAAAATAATAGGACATATTTAATGCATAATTGACAAAATGGTTGGGTGTAAAAAGCTCTGATGCACCTCTGGTGAAAAAGACAAATTTCCGCTGATTCAGTAGGAACTGGGTCAAATATGAACTACAGCTGCCTCATAGTTTGCTCTTTATTTTTTCCAAAAATCATTTCTAGGTACATAAGTATCTATTTAATCAGAGAAACACCAAAAATTCCAATATTCAACCACTAGCTAGGAATGGTCATGCCCGCCATTTTGACCGCATTTTGAAACGAGCATTAAAAATTTAAAAAAAATTGGAAAACCTTCGCATTGTGTCATTACATGTGACCAATTTACGAGGAAAAATAATAAACTTGTAATGCGACAATTATTTTAAAAAAATGTTCTCAGAAATGAGCTATCATGTGTGAAGATGCATGGCTTTCAATCCAAATGATCAATCTTTTGGCCACATTCATGGCATAGTTTGTTCAAATGATCTCATATTGTTCACAAGGGTGCATCTTGGAATGGAAAACAATGTTGCCTAAGGGGGTTTTCATTTTCTTTGGACAGAAAATCAATTTTCCATTTTCCGTGTGCCCAAAATGAGTTTTTTATGAAGGACCTATCATATATTTGTTGCAAAATTGTACCAAATAAATTTTATAAAATACTAGGACATATTTAATGCACAATTGAAAAAATTGTTGTATGTCAAAAAATTTCATCCACCTCTGATGAAAAAGACAAATTTTCGTCGATTCAGTAGGAACTGGGTCAGATTTGAACTGCAGCTGCATCATAGTTTGCTCTCTATTTTTTCCAAAAATCAGTTATACGTACATAAGTATCTATTTAATCAGAAATACATGGTTTGGTGGAGATATGTCGAGGTTTGGACGGTGGCCGAGGGCCCCAACTCCAGAGCGCGTAAACTCGCATGCCCGCCGCGTGGTCACCGCATGACGTGGTGTTGCCTTGCGTTTTGGGTGGCCTAGGCATGTCTAGTGGGTTGCTCACTTTGTAGTTAGGTTCTAGGAAGAAAGTGACAACAGAAGAATCTCACGATGAGACCAAACTATGCTCAAACATGAATTAGCAACCAAGTGTTTGATTAGCTGTACGGGAAATGCATATGACCAATGGGCTTGAGTTTTGGCTGAGGATGATCATCTACTAAGAAGAGTTTCTTCACAAATTTCCAGCTCAAATGGAGGATCCTAGGTGGCACGTGCTTTGCCAAGTACCACACCGGACAGAAATATGAATGTTGAGTCTCGGCTCAAAATAATGAATGGATTGAGCTGAAATTTGGTGCAGGGTGGTTATTTGGGCATAGGAAAGCACTATAGAAAATTGATACCATTTGGACACGCCAAAGTTGTACTTCCTTCACAATGCTCTTCTTTGGACAGAAACTCAGGAAAATTAGTGAGAGAAATTGGATAAATGAAATGAGATCAAATTTAGTGTAGGTAAGTTACATAGGTATGGTCATGCCGTGATAAATTTTCTGCAATCATAAAGCAATCTAAAATATAGTTGATTCACAAAATGAAATATTACCAGAAACAAAGATTGGATCATGAGCTCTCATGAATTGTTATATGGGGCTAAAATTTTGTGGAGAGCTATGATATGGGCATATATAAGATGTGGCAAAAATTCATCTCATTAGGATATGCATAGCTAGTACTTCCTTCACAAAGCTTCTAGCTGAATGAAAACTTTGGAAATTTGCCGAGGAAGATTTACTGGGCAAATGGAGCTGAATTTTTTCATGAGGCAATGATTTGGATAGGAAAGAATGCCCAATTTTTTTTAGGGAAATCAAGAATATATAAATGACACTTCTTTCACAAAGTGTTGTTTTGAACATAATAGGAAAATGAATATTGTTGAATTATTTTTGAACTAGGCAAGGAAGGTTTTTGACATATTTGATGGAGATATGATCCAAAGAATTTATGAGAATTTTTTGGGAATTTTGGGAATAACAGAAATATAGGTTGCTTCACAACCTAGGGCAAAAATTGACACATGGACATGTCATGTAGGCAAAATTGGGGAGGTGGCGCCTAGTCATCGCAATCCACCACAATTTACAAGGCTATGACCATCTATACTGGTCATTATCAGCTAGAAATAAGGCAGCAGTGGACCAGCGCTGTTTGCTTTATGACCATTTCGTGTAAGCAAATTACGACCTTTCTGACCAAAATGTTCGCAATGGTTTAGGGTTTGGAGCCCCCCGAACAGCTTTTGACCAATTGGTTTCAAATGGTCGTAGATTTATGACTGATTCTTCCAGGGTCACCGACATACAGTCACAAGTTGACATATTTCTTGTAGTGATACATTTCAAACTTTTTTTCAACAAACGAGATGTAATTCACGCAAACACGATTGGATTTCATACAAACATGACGAATTTTTCATACAAACATAGCAGATTTCATTACAATTAAAACATTTAGAATAAAAAACACCTGCCCGTAAACCTATCCTACGGTGGCGGCGTCTGGCGTCCAAGCCCGTGTCGTCATCCTTCCGCCGTATCCATGAACATCGGCGATAATACCGATGAATTGAAGGTACGAACTTCGGCGAGGATGAGTAGAACATGGGAGGCGAACCGCCCCACATGGGACAGAAGGCACCGCCGCCTCCCGTGGCCTAGTCATCCTCGGAGGAGTCTGCGACCTATCCGTCGCCAGTGGATGCGAGGTCCACGATGGAAATGGTGGGGCCGGTGCTATCTTTGTCCCATTAAGCTGGCTGATGGTTCATCGGTGGTGTGTACGAGGCGCAGCTGGCGTTGTTCTCCTCTAGGATCGCCTGAAGATGTGCCTTTGCAGTGGCCGCTTTCTGGCAAGCGATGGCTTGAGCACGGACGACATCGTAAATGGCACGCTACTCCGCCAAAAAGTTGGGGTTCACCGCGGCCAGGGCCTCCATTGCCTCCTCACTCGCACACTCGCCATAGATCTAGTCCTCCGCTAGCCGAGGCTGCTCCAGGAGGAACATGTTGTACAGTTGTTTCTCCTGCGCTGATACGTCTCCAACGTATCTACTCCAAACACTTTTGACCTTGTTTTGGACTCTAACTTGCATGATTTGAATGGAACTAACCTGGACTGTCACTGTTTTCAGCAGAACGACCATGGTGTTATTTTTGTGCAGAAATAAAAGTTCTCGGGATGACCTGAAAATCCACTGAGCAACTTTTTGGAATTAATAAAAAATATTGGGGAAAGAATAGGCATGAGGGGGCTCACACCCTGTCGTGCGTGTGTAATCCCATCATATTCTTGCTGGATGGTGATGGCTTGGATGAGATTTACCATGTAACCGAGTTAGTTTTGTTAGGGCTTGATCCCTAGTATCCATTATGTTCTAAGATTGATGTTTCTATGACTTTGCCATGCTTAATGCTTGTCACTAGGCCCGAGTGCCATGATTTAATATCTGAACCTATTATATTTTCATGAATATATGTGAGTTCTTGATCCTATCTTGCAAGTTAATAGTCACCTATTATGTGTTATGATTCGGCAACCCCGAAGTGACAATAATCAGGACCACTCCCGGTGATGACCGTAGTTTGAGGAGTTCATGTATTCACTAAGTGCTAATGCTTTGGTCTGGTCCTCTATTAAAAGGAGGCCTTAATATCCCTTAGTTTCCAATGGGACCCCGCTGCCATGGGAGGGTAAGACAAAAGATGTCATGCAAGTTCTTTTCCATAAGCACGTATGACTATATTCGGAATACATGCCTACATTAAATTGATGAACTGGAGCTAGTTCTGTGTCACCCTATGTTATAACTGTTGCATGAGAAATCGCATCCGACATAATTATCCATCATTGATCCATTGCCTACGAGCTTTTCACATATTGATCTTTGCATAGTTACTTCTTCGTTACCACTGTTACTATTGCTATGAAACTTCTACTGTTACTTTTGCAACTGTTACCGTTACTTCCATACTACTTTGCTACTAAATACTTTGCTGCAGATATTAAGTCTTTCAGGTGTGGTTGAATTGACAACTCAGCTGCTAATACTTGAGAATATTCTTTGGATCCCCTTGTGTCAAATCAATAAATTTGGGTTGAATACTCTACCCTCAAAATCTGTTGCGATCCCCTATACTTTCGGGTTATCAAGACTATTTTCTGGCACCGTTGCCGGGGAGCATAACTCTATTCTTTGAGTCACTTGGGATTTATATCTGCTGATCACTATGAGGAACTTGAAAGATGAAAGAACCAAGATTGTTCCCTCAACTATGAGGGGAGGTAAGGAACTGCCATCTAGCTCTGCACTTGATTCACCTTCTGTTGTGAGTAAATTTGCGACACCTACACCTGCACCTGCTATTCATTAATAGGTCGCATGTCTTTGATGATGCCACTTCTGCAATGCATGATGCTTATGATGATACAACTTCTATGCTTGATAATACTGTGCCATTAGGTGAATTTCTGGATGAACAACTTGCTAGGGTTAGAGAGAATGAAATTATTGAAACTGATAATATCGATGAGAGTGATGATGAAGATTCTCCCCCTAGATATGAATTTCCTGATGTACCTAAGGGTTATGTTATGGATGCAGAAACTGCTAGAGACCTTTTTGCTTACAAAGATAGATATGATCTAAAGAAACTGTTAGCTAAGCTGGAAGAAAAGTCTCTGAATGCTAGAATGAAATATGACCCTGCTTTTGCTACTTCACCTATCTGTATTTCTGATAAGGATTATGATTTCTCTTTCCATCCTGAGTTAATTACTTTGGTTGAATCTGATCCTTTGTATGGCTATGAATCTGAAACTGTTGTGGCACATCTTACTAAATTAAATGATATAGCCACCATGTTTAGACATGAGGAAAAAAATTCATTATTACTATATCCTTAAGTTATTTCCATTCTCACTAAAGGGTGATGCTAAAATATGGTTTAATTCTCTTACTCCTAGTTGTGTGCGTAGTCCCCAGGATATGATTTATTACTTCTCTGCTAAATATTTCCCCGCTAATAAGAAACAAGCTGCCTTAAGGGAAGTTTATAATTTTGTGCAAATTGAAGAAGAGAGTCTCCCACAAACTTGGGGGATGCTTCTCCGATTACTTAATGCTTTGCCTGATCATTCTCTCAAGAAAAATGAAATACTTGATATCTTTTATAATGGACTAACCTATGCTTCCAAAGACCACTTGGATAGTTGTGCTGGTTGTGTTTTCAGGGAAAGAACTGTTGAGCAAGATGAGTTGCTATTGAATAATATATTGAGTAATGATAATGATTGGACACTTCCTGAACCAACTCCTAAGCCAACTCTGAAGAAAAGGGGTATTCTATTTCTCAGTCATGAAGATATGCAAGAGGCAAAGAAATCTATGAAAGAAAAATGTATTAGAGCTGAAGATGTTAAGAATTTACCACCTATTGAACATATACATGGTCTTGGTAACCCGACACAGGTAGTAAAGGTGAATTCTCTGTATAGATTTGATGAAGGTGATATCCCTCGTTATAAGTCTGCTAGCCAATGCTTGGATGAGTTTGATAATTTTAATGTTAAGGTGACCTTAAACTTATTAGTAAACATGCATCCATGGTTACCACTCAAATACAACAAGTGCTTAAAGCATAGGATGATTTGCTCAATGAATTAAATAATAAGAAAAATGATAATGTTGTTGTTATGACTAGAGGTGGTAGAATGACTCAGGAACCTTTGTATCTTGAGGGCCATCCTAGGAGAGTTGAGCAAGATTCTCAGGGAACTAATATTGATGCACCTAGTCCTTCTAAGAAAAAGAAAAAGAAATATGATAGGACTTTGCATGCTTCTAGTGAACCTGTTATAGACACACCTGAGAATCCCAATGATATTTCTATTTTTGATGCTGAAACACAATACGGTAATGAACATGAACCTAGTGATAATGTTAATGATGATGTTCATATTGATGCTCAACCTAGTAATAATAATGATTTAGAGATTGAAACTGTTGTTGATCTTGATAACCCAGAATCAAAGAATCAACATTATGATAAGAGAGACTTTGTTGCTAGGAAGCACGGTAAAGAAAGAGAACCATGGGTTCAGAAACCCATGCCTTTTCCTCCTAAGCCATTCAAGAAAAATGATGATGAGGATTTTGATCGCTTTTCAGAAATGATTAGACCTATCTTTTTACGTATGCGTTTAACTGATATGCTTAAAATGAATCCTTACGATAAGTACATGAAATATATTCTTACGAATAAAAGAAAGATACCAGGAGCTGAAATTTCCACCATGCTTGCTAATTATACTTTTAAGGGTGGAATACCAAAGAAACTTGGAGATCCAGGAGTACCAACTATACCATGCTCCATTAAAATAAAGTATGTTAAAACTGCTTTTGTGATCTTGGAGCCGGTGTTAGTGTTATGCCTCTCCCTTTATATCATAGACTTGAGTTGAATAAGTTGACACCTACTAAAATCTCTTTGCAAATGGCTGATAAATAAACTACTATACCTGTCGGTATTTGTGAGGATGTGCCTGTTGTGGTTGCAAACGCTACTATTTTAAAGGACTTTGTTATTCTTTATATTCCCGAGGATGATAGTATGTCGATTATCCTTGGTAGGCCCTTTTTGAATACTGCAGGGGCTATTATTGATTGCAACAAAGGCAATGAAACTTTTCATGTTAATGGTAATGAGCATATGGTACACTTTCCGAGGAAACAACCTCAAGTTCATAGTATAAATTCTATTGGAAAAATTTTGACGATTACTATTGGAGGTTTTGAATTCCCTCTTCCTACTGTCAAGAAGAATTATGATATTCTTATTGTTGGGGACATGCATATCCCCATTGAGGTAACCTAGTGTTATTCGAAAATTCTCCAATTTTGTGTTATTCGGAAGAAGTTTGTTAACAAGATTTGACCAACCTTGTTAGTGCATTCCGTTTGATGAGCACGAGATGGATGAATTTAGAAAGCACAACTCTCTGTACCCTCCTTTTACTTTCTATTATTTAGATTAAATGAAGCAAAAGTAGTATTTTTTCTGTCTGTTTTCTGAATTATCCTTGCAATGAAAAAATACCCCGAAAATAAAAGTTCTCCAAATGCCCTGAAAATGGAATATGCTTTTTTGTAGAATATTTAAGAATTTCTGGCACTGAGAACACACCACGGGACCCACCACTTGGACATGAGGGCACAGGGCGCGCCCCCTGCCTCGTGGGCCCCACGTGGACCCCCTCCACTTATTCTAGCACCCACACACTCCGTGTTCCTCCAAAAAAAATCCTCCCATAGCTCAAACCCGTGTTCTAGCTCATCTTGCTGCCATTTTCGATCTCCTTGCTCAAAGCTCCATTCACAAAACTATTTTGGGAGATTGTTCTTCGGTATGTGACTCCTCCAATGGTCCAATTAGTTTTTGTTCTAGTGCTTTATTAATTGCAAATTTTTGCTTCTAAGGTGACCCTGTTCTTGAGCTTGCATGTCAAATTTATATGGTCCAAAGTAGTTTTAATGCATGATATAGCCTCTAGGCACTTTTGGGAGTGGTTGCTATCAGTCTTGTTGAGTTCGGTTCACTTTTATTTTGAGCACTAAAAAGTTTAGAAATTTTTAGAGAAATAAAATGCATAGGAAAATATACCAAGGTGGTTCCTCAAGGAAACGGGGACCAAGGCTCACGATACGTGAGTCGGACGATGAAACACCAAGGGAAGCTCAAGTGCGGCCTTGTGAATGGTCGTCGGAAGAGTTTATGGCCCAAGCAGGCTTCAGGGATGAATTTGACGCGTGTGTGCGTAATGCTGAGCTTGAGGACTTCGTGTCAGATAAGTGCCGGCAGTACTACTACCTCACTGATTCCTTTGGGAGGAGGTTCAAATTTTCATCCACATGCAACACTCACACTGTTTTATTTGATCTTTATGATAAATCTTATGCCATGGACTTAGAAGATTTTAATACTTCCTATAAAATCCCGCAGTGGGGCAATGTTAGTGAACCTCGCAAATCTGAATATAAAGACTTTCTTACTAGTATTATGTCACACCCTAGCTAGTCATGCATTAGAGTGTTGCATCATGTTTACTCTTTCATCAGAAACTTGAAATGGGGATGGCAGAACCCCCCAGTCCCCTCTGAAACCAACTAGGGTTACTAAAATAATTTTTCAATGAACCTGAAATGCCCTTCTAAAATGCCCATCATTTTTGCCTTGGTTCAGAACCTCTGCCAAAAGTGGTGCACATTTTCCTAGGCCATCCTAGGGTTTTTGATTTAAGTCATAAGTATTTGAATTTGGGCATTTAAAATTATATAAAATATTTAAATGCTCAAATATCTCCAAACTAAAATGTTTCATGTTGGAAATAATCCAACTATGGACCAGGAGTAGTTTGGTGATTTTTGGAGTTGTCTAGGTATTTTATTTAATTCAACAAAGTTGCAGATATATTAAATAAAAACAGAAAACAGAAAAATAAATAAAAGGAGTAGACTTACCTGGACCTACCTGCCCAGCCCAGCCGGCCCAGCACTGTGCTGGCCTGTGCCAGCCAGCTGCTTCCCCTTGCCAGAGCAGGCAGGGAGGTGAGCATGGCGCGCCCGAGCTCGCCACGCACCACCCAGCCTCTCTGCATCGCCCTGGTCGCCGTTGCGCCGCGTGGATCGTCTTCTGGTCGTCGCCCCGACCTCGCCGACACCCCATTCACTCTCCCCCGGCTCTCCCTCGCTCTCTCCCCCGCCCGACCGAACACCACCGTCGCCGCCGTTCGCCATAGCCACCGTCTCCGACCACCCCTCGCTCCCCCGACTAGCTCAGAAGCTCCGCCACAACTCCCTCTTCCTCCCCACCGCTCCACAGCTCCCCGGAAGCCCTGCATCGCCGCCACGTCGCCGTTCCCCTCTTCGGGCTCCGACCACCGCCGCCGTCGAATTCGCCGTCTCCAGCGCGTCCCCGAGCCCGCTTCGACGCCCACTGCAACCGCGGTGAGCTACGCCACCGTTTCCCCCTCTCCTTCCCCTCGTTCCCTCACCGTAGCTTCCTCCCCACCACGGCCGAACCTCCGCCGTCGCCGAGCTCGCCGTCGACGCACTCCGGTGACCATTTGGTCACCCCGGCGAGTCCAACAAGTTCGCAAGATCCCGTAGAGCATCCCTAGCACCTCGTTTTGCTCGACTTCAAGCTCCAGCACCGTTCCCGTGCACGACCGAACCCCGGCGGCCGCAGCCGAGCTCACCGCCGTCGACTCCGGCCACCCCGACCCCAACGGGCTCCGCCAAGAGCTGCGGGTTGTCCTCAGCTCCACTCCGGTGGCCTCCGCGGTCCATTTGGTGGCCGAAACGACCAAAACCACTCTCGCCGCCGCGCTAATGGTCGCCGCCGGCCAGAACTCCGGCGGGCTGACGTGGCTTAGTTAATTAGTCACTAACCCCCCCCCACCTACTGACGCTGACAAGTGGGCCCAGGGCCTAGTCAAAGCTAACCAGCCCGGGTCAACGCGGGATTAGCCCCTGTGTCACTGACGTGTGGACCCCACACGTCAGGTTTGACCCGAGCCAGCCCTGTTGACCTGCTGATGCCACTGTGACGTCAGGCTGACGCAGTAATTGAATTTCTGGATTTAAATTAAATCAGGAAATTCCAGAATATTAATTAAACTTCAAAAATTCATAACTTTTATTCTGTAACTCCAAATTGGACAAATTATATATGAAAAATGATCAGAAAAATCCAATCTATCCATCTGTACTATTTTCATGCATGATCAAACAAGTTAACTTGATGTTTTAAGCAGAACAAGAAAAGGCACTTTAAAAGGGCATATTTGAATTTGGAATTTGAATCTTTGATTCAAATTTGTTCAAACACTTCTGGCTTTAGTTGCATTAGCCCAACACACTCATATTGCCATGTTTCATGCATGCATCATATTGTTGCACATTGTTTGGTGATGCTTGTATATCGATGTCCTTTGCGACAGGATCTGTTCCC
Source organism: Triticum aestivum (assembly GCF_018294505.1). Taxonomy (NCBI): domain Eukaryota; kingdom Viridiplantae; phylum Streptophyta; class Magnoliopsida; order Poales; family Poaceae; genus Triticum; species Triticum aestivum. The sequence continues at coordinate 155,574,995 of NC_057798.1, read as the reverse complement.
AAGGAGTACCGTGATTACCCTAACGAAGAACCGTATCCGTGCATCGAACCATCAGGCAAGCAACCAACCATTTGATCATATCGATACAATCCCATGTTCTCGCTCCTGCTCTCTTTTACTGCATTAAGGCAACGCGATTCAAACTGCTGTGTGCTACGGTAGTTGAACCCATTTCCTCTGCATGACCTGTCATTGCCACAGTAACTAGATGAAACCCACTAGCATGTGTAGGAGTTGATTGAGCCATATGTATGTGTTGTTCCTACCTTGCTATGCCTGCTATGCTTAGAGTCGTGTCAGGTCTGGTTCATCTGGGTGATGGGCTAGAGTGAAATGATTATGTCAGTAATGAGAGTGGTGTGGTGAACACGATTTGGTAAAGGTATCGATGAGAGGCCATGTAGGAGTACATGGTGGGTTGTTTCATTGAAGCCGACCTTAAGCACTGAGATCTGTATGTGTGATTTAAGAATCAGCTACTACCATACATTGGGCCCTGAAATATGACCCCGCTCGACTTCTTATTCACCCTAGCTCTCTGTCCAGGAGTTGCAAGTAGTTTCTGGTGTTTGTAGCCTACTGGAGGCCGTGGACAGCGCTCACCGTAGGGGTGGGCTGTGATGCGGTAGGTACGTGGCACGGTGTACCGAATACCCGTTAGGTATCTCGAGAACCCTGTTCACATCGTTCGGGGCCGTATGGGAAACCTCGGCCGGACTCCCTGCGGATGGAACCTGAATAGGCGATAAACCTGGACTAGAGGCTTAAGTGTTTAGGTAGGTCGTGGTCTACACCCACGTCGGCTTTCGCTTGAAGTCTGCCGAGCACATGTCGTGTGCAGACGCTAAGTGGTGGAAACATGTATGAAGAAGTACACCCCTGCAGGGTTATCATAATCTATTCGAATAGCCGCGTCCGCGGTAAAGGACTACTTGGTTGCCTATACAGTTCATAGACAAGTAAATGGAAACTACTAAAAGCCTCAAGATAAGTGTGAGTGCCGAGGATGGCTCTTCCGTAGGAAGACGGAGGTGGATCCTCGGTAGTGTATTGAAGTGGTGAGTAGTGGACTCGTGTGCGCAAAACTATTTCAAGTTGGAGTATCGTAGGATAGCCTAACCAAGAGTCAAAGCTGGCTTGCTGCAATAACTCCACCAACCCTTCTTGATACTATGCATGTATGTAGGATCTGATGTAAGTCTTGCTGAGTACCTTTGTACTCATGTTGCTATAATCTACATTTTTACAGAAGACGCTGCAACCCCTTCTGATGGGTTCTATGTAGACGTTGACATCAACGAGTAGGCTAAAGACCCAGGTGGTGACCCTGAGCTTGTGATGGACCACGTAGTATAGCTAGGCTTTCCAAGCCTCTTTTATTTTACTAGTTGTCTGTACCCAGACAAAGTACTTCCGCTGTTGGCTTGTATGACTGTATGATTTGTATGTTGGGTCGTGAGACCCGTACCTGTGTGTATGATATGTATGGCTCCCTGAGCCTTAAATAAAGTACTTGTGTCATAGAGTCAAGTTGTGATGCTTCGTTGTATTTGCACATATCGAGCATATTGTGTGTATGATTGAAATGCTTGGTATGTGTGGGATCTGACTATCTAGTTGTTTATCTTTAGTAGCCTCTCTTACCGGGAAATGTCTCCTAGTGTTACCGCTGAGCCATGGTAGCTTGCTACTGCTCTGGAACACTTAGGCTGGCCGGCATGTGTCCTTCTTCGTTCCTGTGTCTGTCCCTTCGGGGAAATGTCACGCTTTGAGTACCGGAGTCCTGTTAGCCCGCTACAGCCCGGTTTACCGGAGTCCTGCTAGCCCAGTGCTACAGCCCGGACCCACTTGCTGATGACTGACACGTTCGAAGCTGGGTCATGGATGCCTGTCCCTGTAAGTCTGTGCCACTTTGGGTTTACGACTAGTCATGTCAGCCCGGGCTCTTTATCATATGGATGCTAGCGACACTATCATATACGTGAGCCAAAAGGCGCAAACGGTCCCGGGAAAAGGTAAGACGACACCCGTGGGGATACCGTGCGTGAGGCCGCAAAGTGATATGAGGTGTTACCAGCTAGATCGATGTGACATCGAGTCGGGGTCCTGACATATTACTGTGGGGGAAACTAGAGAAATCGCACAAGCTACCATAGGGAGTATTCATTTCTCTTCCATATATTATTTTTCTCTCTTTATAGGTAGATGCATTAACGGTAAAGATGAGGATTGTCACATGTGCATTCCATATCTTAGTGTCCTCAAGAGTGCGGTATTAGGTGATAAACAATATAACTTGGGTGCCATTGTTGCACGGAGCTTGCACCTTAATGGTAAAAGTGGAGATTTCTTTGGTGGAATTTATGTGACTCGTGTAGCTAATTATCTTGGTGTACCCATAAATGGAGATGCTATTGAGTTACCACCTGCTTATCTAGATTATAGTGCTATGGTTCGCCATCAGTTTCTTGAGAGGAACGAACAGTTCTTCTAGTACCGACTAATCTTTCAGAGACAGCGTACTGTCCAAGTTGCCTTGCTCCCACTTTCTTTGACTTTCAGGAAAAAAGGAGATACCTTATAACCAGGGAGGAGGCGAATGAATATGAGAGGACGGAGGAAGCTCGCCTCTAAGCTGCAGCTCGTCAGGAAGTAGCTGCTGCATCTCAGTACAACCCTGACTATGACTTTGGATATCCGCCAGGCCAGCAGTGGCCATAGACCAACTTAGGCCAAAAGCCTAAGTTTGGGGGAGTACGTATTTCTCATCGACATTACATTCATGTTCACACACTCATTCTAGTTTTCGGTGCTCATACTTTTTCATTGTACTATCCATGCTAGTTTATTTCCTTTTCTTACTTTCTTCTTTTGTGTTTGAAAAACCTTAAGAAAAACAAAAAAAATAGTTGTAGCTTTTAGCTAGTTTACTTTCCATACTTGTAGTAGTAATATTTAAAGAAAAACTAAAAATATTTCTCGTTCTTCTTTTGCTTGTTGGGAGCTTTCCCGTGTAAATAGTTTTATTTCTTTTCTTTTCTTTGGGGGTCGAGAGGAGAAGACCACGATGATAATGTTGAGTGGCTCTCATATGCATTATTGTTGATCTAACCAAGAGCCCATATTACCTTGTCTTCTCCTTTGTATTAAGTACTTGCATATTCCAACTTAGTCCAATGCACGTACACTATTATATTATTCACACCGTTCGGTCGCCAGTGAAAGGAAATAATGATGACATACGATGGACTGATTCAGATGAGAGAAGCTGGTATGAACTCGACCTATCTTGTTTTTGTAAATAGGATTAGTCCACCGTTCTTGATTCAACCTATTATGGATGAAACATGTTTGCAATGACAACTAGAGATTATAGTTGCTCATGCCATGCTTAATTAGCTAGGAGTTTATAATGGTTTACCTTGCGTGCCAACATGCTATTAAAATGGTTGTGATGTGGTATGATAGGGTGGTATCCTCCTTTGAATGATTCGAGTGGCTTGACTTGGCACATGTTCATGCATGTAGTGGAAACAAAATCAACATAGCCTCCACAGTTTTTATGTTCATTGTGATTTATATCCTACTCATGCTTGCACCAATTGTTGATTAATCTTAATGCATGTTCATGACTGTTGTCGCTCTCTAGTTGGTCACTCCCCGGTCTCTTTCTAGCCTTCACTTGTACTAAGCGGGAATATTGCTTGTGCATCCACTTCCATAAACCCCAAACTTAGGCCATATGAGTCCACCATACCTTCCAATATGCGGTATCTACCTGTCGTTCCAAGTAAATTTGTATGTGACAAACTCTAAATCTTCAAATGAAATTCCGTTTTGTATGCTCGAATAGCTCATGTATCAACAAGGTTTGTCTGTATCTTCCATGCTAGGTGGGTTATTCTCACGATGAGTGGACTCTGCTCATCAATCACAAGAAAATGGCTGGTAACCGGGATGCCTAGTCCCATGCTCAAATCAAATCAAAATAAAAGGCAAACAAAACTCCCCCAGGATTGTTATTAGTTGGACAACACCCGTTGATTCAGACAAGCCATGGATTGATGTTTGTTGCTGGTGGGGGAGTATAAACTTCACCATTCTATTTGGGAACCGCCTATAATGTGTGTAGCATGGAAGATATCGAGATCTCTCGGTTGTTATGTTGACAATGAAAGTATGACGCTCAAAATATTATTTATCTCCATTTCAAAACTCGAGCTCTGGCACCTCTACAAATCCCTGCTTCCCTCCGCGAAGGGCCTATCTATTTACTTTTATGTTGAGTCGTCATCCTCTTATTAAAAAGCACCAGTTGGAGAGAACCGCTGTCATTTGCATGCATTGCTATTAATTTACATTGAGTATGAGTGTGACTGGATCTCTTTTACCATGAATTACAATGTCTAGTCAGTCCTTGACCTTCACAGGTGCTCTGCATTTATGTTTTGCAGTCTCAGGAAGGGCTAGCGAGATACCATCCTGTTATTTCATATTATGATTGTTTTGAGAAAGTGTTGTCATGCGAGATTTATTATTGTTGCTCGCTAGTTGGTTATGCTATTGATATGAGTAAACATGAGACCTAAATGTTATTGTGAATATGGTTAGTTAATAATCTTTGCTGAAAACTTGAATGTTGGCTTTACATATTTGCAACAACAAGATCAAACAAATTTTGTAAAAGTTTTTCTTTATCACTTTCAGTTTGTCAACTGAATTGCTTGAGGACAAGAAAAGGTTTAAGCTTGTGGGAGTTGATACGTCTCCAACGTATCTACTTTTCCAAACACTTTTGCCCTTGTTTTGGGCTCTAACTTGCATGATTTGAATGGAACTAACCCGGACTGACGCTATTTTCAGCAGAACTGCCATGGTGTTATTTTTGTGCAAAAATAAAAGTTCTCGGAATGACATGAAAATCCACGGAGCAAAATTTTGAAATTAATAAAAAATATTGGCGAAAGAATCAGCATCAGGGGGCCCAACCCCTGTCCACGAGGGTGCAAGGCGCCCCCCTGGGGCGCGCCCCCTGTGCCTTGTGGGGCCCCTGGGACTCCTCCGACCTCAATCCCAACTCCATATATTCACTTTCAGGGTAAAAAATAGAGAGAGAGGGATTCATCACGTTTTATGATACGGAGTCGCCGCCAAGCCCTGTTCTTCCTCGGGAGGGCTTATCTGGAGTTTGTTCGAGGCTCCGGAGAGGGGAATCCGTCGCCATCGTCATCATCAACAATCCTCCATCACCAATTTCATGATGCTCACCGTCGTGCGTGAGTAATCCCATCATAGGCTTGTTGGACGGTGATGGGTTGGATGAGATTTACCATGTAATCGAGTTAGTTTTGTTAGGGTTTGATCCCTAGTATCCATTATGTTCTAAGATTGATGTTGCTATGACTTTGCCATGCTTAATGCTTGTCACTAGAGCCCGAGTGCGATTCTTTCAGATCTGAACCTGTTATGTTTTCATGAATATATGTGAGTTCTTGATCCTATCTTGCAAGTCAATAGTCACCTACTATGTCTTATGATCCGGCAACCCCGAAGTGACAATAACCGGGACCACTCCCGATGATGACCGTAGTTTGAGGAGTTCATGTATTCACTAAGTGCTAATGCTTTGGTCCGGCACTCGATTAAAAGGAAGCCTTAATATCCCTTAGTTTCCAATAGGACACCGCTGCGACGGGAGGGTAGAAGAAAACATGTCATGCAAGTTCTTTTCCATAACCGTCGATCTTATCCCTGGCCGGCGCGGAACCGACCTAGTTACACAATAAATAGGGACCCCGAGCTCGTCCAGTCCTTCAGGCGACCTCAGGCCATCCCTCTAGAGCCCCCACAGCCAGCAATCGATGGAAGGAGGTCGTCTTCCCCGTCTCTAGTCAGTTCGGCCGCCGCCAAGCTCCGGTCCCGTTCGTCGCAAGCAGGGCCTCCCCAGTCCATCCAGTGCCACCGTCCAACTCCCCTTGACCTTGCGGAGCTGCCCAACCCCTCAGCCGCGACCGGAGCCACCGTAGCCCAAGCCCCCAATTGTCCCGAAACCACCGTCCGCCGCAGAGCTCACCGTCGGCAACCCCCTCCACCCCCGCCAGCCTACCGACCACTGGGAGGACCAACCTGGACCAGCGGATCCATCCCCGCCATTAGAATCCCGCGGGGAGCCGCCGTTCGTCGATGGCGATCACCGGAGCTTCTCCTCCGCTCGGATAGAGGAGGAAGGAGGCACGAGCGACTGGTCAAACCTGACCAGTGGGCCCAAGGGACCTACTGTCAGTCCATGCTGGTTTAAGTGGAAGCGTAAAACCAGGAGTACATTTTCTTATTCGAACCGTTTTCTTTTTCTGTTTAATTTAAAAACAGAATTTTGTCTAAACTTTGACTGGCTATAACTTTTAAAATACAAGTCCAATTGATTTGATTCTTTTTCTATTGTTTCTCAAACTTTGTCTAGTTTATTTTCACATTTATTTGAAAAATTTCCAAACAACTTTTTTGTACTGTTTTGGAACTATGTGTTAATTCAATATTTCGTAAAATAGGATTTTGAAGAAGAAGGCAACTTTCAAAAAGTGCACCCCACTTACATACTCTTGAAGGTAAGCATTCTGAATCCCGACATAATATTTGTTGTGTGTCATTTGATGCAAATACGATACCACCTTGACGCGAAGTATTGGGTATTTTATGTGGTGCTATGATCATATTCCTTGCTGGTGGAATTTGATATGCTTCTGATAGTAATCACCCTCGTATGCCTTTCATGCATATCGGAAGTAATCCGGGAAAGTCTCTGTCATGGGTAGACACGAGCTTGTCTCTAGTTCTTCGTCGAGACGGTTATGTCCGGTAAGGCATGGTGAGGTATGATGAGTGGTGATTCTGTCTGATTGGTGTGAAATATATTTCTTATGCTTATCATGCAGGAAATGCTTTAACCTCCTGAGTCGACCATAGATCGAGTCTTGTTCCAGTAACCCCCATACTTGCTTCGTACTACCACTTGTCCCTGCCATAGGTAGGGTACGGTTCAGTAAGTTGTCAACCCCTGCCTAGCACACACACCATACAGAGAGGCCATGGTGGAAGATACCGGTTGCATCCTTTAGACATGCCACCTGGTCCGGGGGCATGGGTGTTTCCGGTTGGAGCCGAGGGGGTAGCTCCCCTAGTTTACGCGCGTTATAAATTTTGTGATCCCATGCTAGTCGAGGTTGTAGCCTCCCCACTTAGAGTTTTGCTTAACGGGTGTCGTGGGTGATTCCAGACACCGGTAAGTTAGGCTGGTGTGTGCGGTCAGGTGTGTTTTCAATTAAAAGACCGAAGACAGAATTAGTCCCGATGGACTAAAGGAATCCGTTACTTGTGGGTAAAGAGTACACCCTCTGCAGAGATTATATCTATTCGAATAGCCGTGTCCATGGTTAAGGACTACAGTCTGGGATGGGTCAAGTGTCGGTCTTAGTGTCGGTCTTCAGAGGAAAAATTGCTAAACCAGAACATGGATCATGACTTGTGACTCATGATGATTATGATTACTATTATTATGGACTAACCATTTACATTGTTTGAATTAGTGAGTATCCCTGGGATGGTTCTGCCTCCTGGATATTCAGTGTGATTAAATTATTTATAAGCCCTTTATGTGGTGTCGCTCAGACGCCCGACTGTGGCATGCTTGTTATTTAAATTATTTATAAGCCTTTTAAGTGGTGTCACTCAGACGCCCAACTGTGGCATGCTTGTTATTTCTTTTATTTATAAGCCCATTATGTGGTGTCGCTCAGACACCCGACTGAGGCATGTTTTATATTATTATCCTTTCGAGGTGTCGCTTCAAACACCCGATCGGTGCATTCTATTTCTACTCCCTTATTGCATATTCATGTTGTATATGAATAACCTGCTTGCGTGCATCATGGATTTTTATTTTGTGACTCATGTGGTGATCATAGAATATTTCAGAGCATGATTATCATTTCTTATATTATTTATGTGTTCATAATGTTTGCGAGTACATTCAAAGTACTCACTGGCTTGTCCCTGGCTATTGTCTTGGCCAAATTTCTTGCATGGAGGGGAGCGTTGTGATGACAGCCCCGAAACCTACGCAATGGTGATAGAAGCCTCGTGAAGATAGGAGTTATCCAGGTCAGCTGTTCCTATGGGAAATGGAGTCCCATAGACGCTGATGAACCACAAACCGCTTCCGCCATCAGCCACTAGAAACCTTGTGTTGTACTCATAGGCCAGAATGGTCTTGTACTACATATTATGTATTTTGCTTGGAATTTCTATATCAAGTTGGTGCCTCATCGGCTAACAGTAATCCTGGGGCTGGTGAGCACAAGGACCACTTTCTGGGAATTATATCCTGGAAAACCGGTCGTGACAACCTTCGTATCAGAGCAAGGCTGACCATTGGCTAATCCTATCTTAGCCAGGTCCATAAACCTAGGTTAACCAATCCACCAGACCTTAACCTAACCCCGGCCAAGCTTCTCGTGTAAGATAGCCACACAATGACTGTGACACCTTTTGGCAGTCGGTGCCCAACCTATCAGCCTAGCCTGTCGATCACGCGCCAGTGACTGACACCTAAATAGTCTATTTCACAAGCGTGCGAAGGAAGACTCCATCTCCTTTTTCTATAAAAAGGGCACGCTAGCCTCAACCTAGCACAGCATAGCCTCTTACCCAAACCGAGCTATAATGTCTGGCCCCGTTGTGCACAATGAGATCACAGCAACCAACCTTGGAGGTTTTGTGACCGTGCTAGCAAACCTCACCCGTCGTGCCTTTGCATTAGAAGAGCCCCCGGAATATGTTGTGTACCAAGGGCCCATGAGCGGTGAGAGCCATCAATTCTGGGCCACTATGCACGTCTATGGTAGGGGTCTATAGCCAGAATGCCCCTACAGGTTCACCGGAAGGACAACTTCCTTTGAGCCACAAGCCATTCAACTAGCTGCTCGAGAGGCTATAGTTCAACTCCGGCACTTGTCGCCCAGAGTTAACTGTCGCTCGTTCTACTACTACCCCAGCCGTGATGGGTATGGTAGGCCACCCCAGGTTGCCAACGGAGATCACGAGATGGATCCTGCATTGTTGCATCTGGTGCGCTATGTAAGTGCACTAGAGGAACTGTTCGATCAAATCACCCGTGATCTGATCGCAGCTCGTGGAGAACTGGTGCGCCGAACCCCGGCAAGAGGAGAAGATGAGCCCGACACCGACAACCTAGTCATGCTATTCGGACAACCGATCGAGTCCTTGAGGTCTGCCCCAGCCATCGACCAAAATAGTTTGGTGTCCCCAGAAGTGCTTCGTCGCCTTTTGGGAACACGCTCCAACGGTATTGTGGCCAACAACCCCCGCCATGGTCATCATCGCTACCCCAACCCTGCAGCCCCTCAACTCCATCCAGCTAACCTTGATGGTGAAACCCGTGGAGAAGCCTCGACGTCCATAAGGCACGCCCGCTTAGATATTAACGAGGTAGACTAAGTCACTCGAGTAGTACCGAGTCTTAGTATGTCCACGCCCTGTAATTGCTTGACCTTGTATCGCCCTAATTAAATGTTGTCTTCTTGTGCGCCCCTATTTTAAATTGTATCCATGCATAAGTATGTTGGCGTGCGGTTGCATTCTTAAATCCGGGCACAGCTACCAAAAACCACCCCGACGACACCCACAGTAATACATCACTTTTGTGAGATATGTGTATCTGTAGCATTGACCCCGACCCCATAGAGAAGAACCGACAAACTAGTTGCCCCACACCGTAATAAATGACCCAGCCCAGATGCTATATAAAAGGCCACCTCGTGACCTTACCAAGTACCCCTCACCTTGTACACAACTCTCACAGCCATTTCTTTTCCATGCCAAGCCCTAGTATTTATTTGAGAACTCCAGATGCAACCCCTGGTAGTTTTGTTAGAATATTGTGGGACTTTACCCGCAGTACCATGAGTTCTACCCATCCACCCCAGTACGAGTTACTCAAATCGAGGATCACCCCATCCACCTCGATATATTGGGCAGTGGTGCACATCCCACCCGCAAACCCAAACCAAGACCCAACGTAAGTCTCCTTTGTGGGGAAATCTATGCCGACTCCGCTAATGGCCATAGAAGCTGTTGCGCACGAAGCGCTTGCTCGCCTTCGATTCGTGGTACCCTATGCCAGCGAATGAGGGTATTATTACTTCCCAAGTCATGCAGCACCCAGAGAAGTAGCATCTTTTCCCGGTGGACGAATCGAGAAAGACCCAGTACTGGCCAACCTTGCCCAGTATGTCATCGCTCAAGAGCGTTTGACCCAACGAGTAATGGGTTATCTCCAGAGCCTCGCTGATTTAAATCCTCAGATCGCCATCGGCAGACCACTGAGGCCCGATCAAGAGGGACGCGTTCTTCGTCTAGCCAACCCGCTTCCCCCGATAGAAGAGGATTGTGCCCCAGTACCAGAGACGTTTCCTCAGGACCCTGTCAATTTACCGCTTACGTTGTAGACGTCACTGTTATGTTTATTGTCCCATCATTTATTTATGTGTTGCACCTTATGCGTGGTATCCTAAAATTTGTACGGTGAATTAAATATTTGGCTTCAATTAACGTGAGTAGTTTTTACTGCTGTTAACTTTGATTAACTTTTTTCACTCTCAGAAAATTCTAAAGTGAGATTTTTCCCTAAGTTGTTGCAGCGTATATCTCTTCACGACATAGATTTTTATTCATGCAGCACCATGACAGCAGACGCACAACCACAACCACTCGACCACGTGCACTAATTGCAAATCCACGTGCACATTTTTGCACCTAACTGATCACCTCACTAGCACCACAGTCTCTGAAGGAGAGATTTGTGGGTAATCATTCGGGTACAAGTTACCTCCAGCACACTGACACAGTTAGCACCTGACACCGCATTTAATCCTCATGATCACCTCCACCGCGGAGAGCTAACACTCGAGCGGCAGCATCACGACGATCATCAAGGATCATCACGCACAAGAGCATGGAGAACCCGAGCAATGCCGCCAACCCTCCACACATCAGGATCGTGTACCAGTCCGGCATCACCTCCGCCATTAGAGCCTCGTTTCGAGGTCCTGCAAACAGAAATGGAGGAGAAGGAATGAGAAGGAGAAGCGAGGCCAGGTGTGTGGAAGAAGAAAGGAGCACCTCGGTCATTTTATAGCTCGAGATCGGTGTATGGTGGGTGAAGTACACCAGCGCCGCTCGTCGCTCGATCACCGGTGTTCGGAGGCGAATCCGCGAGCAGTGCCGACAGCGCACTGGCCCACGAGGTGAGTGCACGCTGCACCGGCAGCTAGCACGCCATGCACTACCGCAGTATGGCCTAGATGCCCTACGCGCTAGATGTCGCCGGTGGAGAAAGCGCGGGAAAGCGCGCGGGAGAGAGGAAGAAGAGAGAGCCACAGGTAGAAGAAGAGACTGACAGTGGACCGCGGGTCCACCTGTCAGCCAGAGAGAGCACTGCGCTCTCTGGTACGACCAGCGTATTTTAGAAATTTAGAAATTAATTCTAAATCTACTGTAACCAAAAGTAGAAAATTCTCGTTTTCCCCCAACCATAGATTTTTCCACGCAGTGCCAATATTCCACACTGTAGTTTTACACCACTTAATTGCCCATTCACTGTAGCCACATTTTATTGCTTGGGTAAGATGATTTTTTTGTGATATTACTTTGAGATAGTAGAAGTAATTGTTTTTTAAAGCAGCCCTTAGCAAATCTCGAGGACGAGATTTTTCTTAAAGGGGGTAGTGTTGTAACACCCCAAAATTTTGACCTTGATTTATTAATTAAAAAATTTCCAGGAAATTAAATTTTTATTTTGTGGTTTTATCTCTTAATTTCAGATCACCCTGTCCCTCTGAATTTTGAGTTTTCCTTCTAGGTGGGAACCCTTAAAAAATATTGATGGACTTGTATATCTTCTCAAGACCATTTCTTTTTATTAGTGGAACTATTTCTACAATTATTTTTCCTGAGCTTTATTTCTTTAAAAATGATTTTTCATAAGTTTTAGAGTTCTTTTTGCACTGCAACCTATTTAAATATTTCTTTAAAAATTACATAAAAATTTGGAGATATCAGTAGATGCATATAATTCATTTTTATGCAAAACCCTTTGGTGTTCTTTGAAAAATTTGAGCAAATCATCCTCATCTTCATTCTGGTTCAGTTTTGTGTTCTGTACTGCAACCATGTTTTATCTTGCCCTATTGCCCTTGATGTTTCTCCTGCTTATAGACGAGCCTACCAAACCCTTAAGTCCAAGAGATTGGACCCATTGAAATATTTTTGGTCCATGCATTAATGACTTCTATTTTCTGTCCAGATTTGGTTTTCTCAAAAACTTGCACTAACAAGTTTCTGGTTTTGCCCAAATAACCTTGCCACCATCACCTATATCTAAAGAGACTCTGATCTGGAGTTTTTGGCCACCCAAAGAGATGCCTACATGCCCATGGCATTCTGTCGAGCACCTGGTGTGCATGGCCAGTTTTGGCATAGTTTTTAGTTTACATTGTGGACTTGATCCCCTGGCCCAGCAGCCATGTCCACTAATCTCTTAGCCACCTCTAACCTAGCCCTGTCTATTTCCAGCCTCATCCTAGCCCTCTAGCTTGTGTTGGCATTTTGCCGAGCACACAGCGTGCGTGCTCTGGTCGCGGCCAGAGCGCGCGTTTTGCATGTGTGTGCGCCCAAGCCGCCGCGTTCGCTCACCCCTGCGCCCCTGGCCTTTGCTCACCTGCAGAGCCACACCCGTCCTCATTCGCTCATCAAAACCATCCAAGCCACCCCTGGAGCCCCGCAGCGCCGCCGTCAGGTTGGCCATGGCAGCTAGCAGGTAGCTGCAGCAGCCTCTGCCAGGTTCGGTGCCACCCGAGCCACCCCAGCGTGCCAGCTTGCCTCTGGAACAGCTCAAGCTCATCCACGAGCCCGTCTGCTAGCGCTCGTCGCCGCCACGTTGCCCTGCCAGCAACAGAAGGAGCATACCGTCGATCTTATCCCCGGCCGCCGCGGAACCGACCTAGTTATGCAATAAATAGGGACCCCGAGCTCGTCCAGACCTTCAGGCGACCTCAGGCCATCCCTCTAGAGCCCCCACAGCCAGCAATCGATGGAGGGAGGTCGTCTTCCCCGTCTCTGGTCAGTTCGGCCGCCGCCAAGCTCCGGTCCCATTCGTCGCAAGCAGGGCCTCCCCAGTCCATCCAGTGCCACCGTCCAACTCCCCTTGACCTTGCAGAGCTGCCCAACCCCTCAGCCGCGACCGGGAGCCACCGTAGCCCAAGCCCCTAATTGTCCCGAAACCACCGTCCGCCGCAGAGCTCACCGCCGGCAACCCCCTCCATCCCCGCCAGCCTACCGACCACTGGGAGGACCACCCTGGACCAGCGAATCCATCCCCGCCATTAGAATCCCGCGGGGAGCCGCCGTTCGTCGATGGCGAACACCGGAGCTTCTCCTCCGCTCAGACAGAGGAGGAAGGAGGCGCGAGCGACTGGTCAAACCTGACCAGTGGGCCCAAGGGACGCACTGTCAGTCCATGCTGGTTTAAGTGGAAGCGTAAAACCAGGAGTACATTTTCTTATTTGAACAGTTTTATTTTTCTGTTTAATTTAAAAACAGAATTTTGACTAAACTTTGACTGGCTATAACTTTTAAAATACAAGTCCAATTGATTTGATTCTTTTTCTATTGTTTCTCAAACTTTGTCTAGTTTATTTTCACATTTATTTGAAAAATTTCCAAACAACTTTTTTGTACTGTTTTGGAACTATGTGTTAATTCAATATTTCGTAAAATAGGATTTTGAAGAAGAAGGCAACTTTCAAAAAGTGCACCCCACTTACATACTCTTGAAGGTAAGCATTCTGAATCCCGACATAATATTTGTTGTGTGTCATTTGATGCAAATACGATACCACCTTGACGCGAAGTATTGGGTATTTTATGTGGTGCTATGATCATATTCCTTGCTGGTGGAATTTGATATGCTTCTGATAGTAATCACCCTCGTATGCCTTTCATGCATATCGGAACTAATCCGGGAAAGTCTCTGTCATGGGTAGACACGAGCTTGTCTCTAGTTCTTCGTCGAGACGGTTATGTCCGGTAAGACATGGTGAGGTATGATGAGTGGTGATTCTGTCTGATTGGTGTGAAATATATTTCTTATGCTTATCATGCAGGAAATGCTTTAACCTCCTGAGTCGACCATAGATCGAGTCTTGTTCCAGTAACCCCCATACTTGCTTCGTACTACCACTTGTCCCTGCCATAGGTAGGGTACGGTTCAGTAAGTTGTCAACCCCTGCCTAGCACACACACCATACAGAGAGGCCATGGTGGAAGATACCGGTTGCATCCTTTAGACATGCCACCTGGTCCGGGGGCATGGGTGTTTCCGGTTGGAGCCGAGGGGGTAGCTCCCCTAGTTTACGCGCGTTATAAATTTTGTGATCCCATGCTAGTCGAGGTTGTAGCCTCCCCACTTAGAGTTTTGCTTAACGGGTGTCGTGGGTGATTCCAGACACCGGTAAGTTAGGCTGGTGTGTGCGGTCAGGTGTGTTTTCAATTAAAAGACCGAAGACAGAATTAGTCCCGATGGACTAAAGGAATCCATTACTCGTGGGTAAAGAGTACACCCTCTGCAGAGATTATATCAATTCGAATAGCCGTGTCCATGGTTTCGTCGCTGATGTGGTGACCCGCCTCACAATGGACCTCACCTCTATCTGCACTGCACACTTGCGTTGAACCGGCCACGGCCTCCTGCTTCCAACCTGCCGTCGCGGGCGCGTGTTGAACCGCCGCCGCTCGATTACTGTCGCCGGGTCGACCCCGCCCTATTGCCACTGCAGTCTCCCATCGCCTCCGGTCCAGGCGTTGACGTCGCGCCCTGGTGGTTCGACTCGCCGGTGCTTCTCCGGCTGCACCGCGAGCAGCCTCCTCTTAGCCGCGGCAGGGCCGAGCCGCCGCCTTACGCTTCGTGGCTGTCTGTACTGCATCCATCAAAATCCGTTTTTACCTCGGCTGCACCGCGCATGACCCGCCGTCTCCAAAGCACCGCGTCAATCATCCGCCTGGCCTTGGGCTCCCTTGCCCTCACGTGCCACTGCGGTCTTGAACCGCCGCAGCGTCGCGCCATCTCGAGTGCCGCCCCTGTGCTGTTCCTCACTGAGCCGTCGTTCTCCTCGAACTCCGTTGCCAGCCGGCCGTTCTTTGTCATCGGACTTCGCCGCAGCTTCCGCTACATTGAGTCGTCGCGAGCCGTCGCAAGCGGTCGCTTCTGCTTCAAACCACCCCACCCCCGGGTTGCCTCTGCTGTGACCCATTGCATTGAGCCGCCCCCTCTCATCTTTGCTCTGGGCTGTCGCCACTTTGTCTAGGCTTTCACCTTGTGCTGCCGGTTTGTTTCGGGGAGCTCCTAGTCGGCGCCTTAAGCGCCGGCTAGGAGAACCGGCGCCCATGCGCCTGGCAAGTTGGGCCAGCCCACGAAATGCGACGTACGCAGAAAACCCAAACCTAACCCAAACGAAGCCTCGAGCGAACGACGTAATTGAAAAGCAAAAACGATCCCAATGGGACTCGAACTCCAGACCTAACGATGCATGCTAACGAAGATGGCCAGCTCGGATACTGGTTGTGTACGTCCTAAAAACGGTGTTTGTTTTTAAGTACCAACCCAAATGGTAGATCCGGGTTTTTTCAACACTTTCATTAATTCTTGGAAAAATTGAAAATCTTAAATATGCGAACAAATGTTTTGGAAATCTACAAAAATTTCGAATATTCCTTTTCTTTTAAACGTGAACTATGTTCTTCAAAAACTGAACAAATTTAGAAATTTGAATACTTTTTTGTACTGTGAACAATTTTTAGAAAGCGAATTTAGAATACACATTGAACATTTTCTTAGTATAGGGTGAACATTATTCAAAGAAACACTGAACATTTTTTTTAAATATGCTGAACTTTTTTTGAATGCATGCTGAACAAAATTTCTCTACACGATGAACATTTTTTTATACACACTAAACAGTTTTTCAATGTATGGTGAACAATATTCAAATATACATAGAACTTTTTTTAAATACGATGAACTCCTTTTCAATGCATGATGAACAAAATTTCTATACATGATGAACATCTTTTTATACACACTGAGCATTTTTTCAATGTATGGTGAACATTTTTCTTCAATACGGTGAACAAAATTTTGGAATTCAAAACTCTTTTTGAAACGTGAACAAAATTAGAAACATGAACAAAATTTGGAATTTCAAAAACCATTTTCTGAAAAGTCAAACGAATTTCGAAAAATCTAAACATATTTAGGATATTGAAAATAGTTCATCCAATTCGAAAATAGTTCATCGAATTTAAAAAAGTTCACTGTTTTTTAAAAAAAGTTCATTGAATTTGAAAAAAAGTTCATCGATTTTGCAAAAAGTTCACCAAATATGAAAAAAGTTCATCGATTTTGAAGAAAACTTCATTGAATTTGAAAGAAAGCTCATAAAATTGAAAAAAAGTTCCTCGATTTGAAAAAGGAAAAAGAAAAAGAAAAGGCAAAAAGAAAGAACAACAGAAAAAAAGAAAAAAGAAGAACACGTAAGAAGTAAAGCGGAAAGAGGAATTAGATAATCATAGAAGGTGGCTTGGCTGTGTTGGTTAGCGCGTTCTATAAAGAACCCCGTGGTGCGGGTTCGATTCCCCTGGACGCCCTTTTTTTTTGCAGCATGTTCAGAAAACGAAAAAAAATGAAAAGGGGCCGGCCCATCGTGGAGAGAGGGTGTGCGCCCGTTTGTCGAAATAGAAGAAACTGGCGCAACGGGCGCCGTTTAGGATTTCCCTTTGTTTCGCCACCGTGACTCAGGGTGGACGGAGCGAGCGGGCTTTTCGGCCCGCTCGTGGCCCGTTCGGGACCGGCCCGTTCGGTCCTGGCCCGTTGAAGAAATTAGCCGGTCCGGTTACAGAATTTGGGCCCGATATTTTGTCGGTCCGGTCTGGTCTTTGACCGAGCCGACCGAGCGGACCGAAGCGCGCTGCAGGCCATTCCTCGTCATCGCGGCCACCACACGCTCTGACCGGCGAGATCCGCGCGTTGGGTGACCGACGACCACGCCCCGCCGTCCCTCTCCCGCGTGGGCGCGCCCCTCCTTGATTTGTTTCCGTTTATTGAGTCGAACAAAGAAGAAAACTCAAGTCGCGCGTGAGGTAAAAGAGAACAGAAAATAGAAAGAACACGCCATCACACCCGTGATTATCTGAGAGTCACGCAGGGGCAAGAGGCAGTCACGCCCTACCGTTTGGTTTTTCTTTTTAATCAGTCGACAGAAAATATATAGAGAGAATGAGATAAACATGATTCGATCCGATAATCTAGGCGCTTCCCACGACAACTCCTCGTTGTTGTTCCTTTTATTTGCTAGTAACTAGTAATGAGAGAAATAAATTCGATCAGATAATCAGGCGCCATCCGATGACGCAGTTTCCTCTTATTCAGACGAAACATGCAGAAAATAGAAGGAACAAGAGAGAAAAATGGTAGGATCCGACAATCACTGTGTCAACCCACGACTATCTTCATGTTAGAAATAATCCACTAATCACGGCAAGGCTCATACAAGGAAAACCATGGGCCTATGCACGCGCTAAATTACTTGCATGCAACGGAAAAAACTGTTAAAAATATACTTGCTGATGCTCGAGGCTAACCGTCACGCCGCCCCCTCTCCCTCGCCTTACTCTCCCCAGCGCCGCCGCTCCCTCGCATGGTTGTTCCCCCTCTCCCCCGCCGGCCGCGCCGCTCCCTCTCTCTCTTGTGCCTCTTCCTCACGCCGCCGCACCGTCAACAGGTGCGTCTTTTCCGGCTCCGGCCACCGTGTTACTTCTCCGACAACCTCTCCGACATCCTGGGCCCACATGCAGTGACTGGACATCGCCGGGACCGTGAGGACCGCCGGTCCGCACCGAGCTTCTCGTCCGCCGGTCCGGTCCCTGAAATCTAGACCGCTGCCCTGCTCGGTCCGGTCCGGATCGGACCGCCGGCGGCCGGTCCAATCGATGGCTCGGACCGGGACCGGACCGACCCGGACCGTGTCCATCCTGAACCGTGACCCATCTCTGCCAACCCGGCTTCGTTCCGCTTTAAGCCGGACACACACCAACTGCTTTCACTTACCGCCTCTACCACTGCTTAAGAAGACTCGCTTACCTTTGCCGATCAGAGCCGGTGGTTTAGGTTGTTCTGTTTGCCTCAGAAGAAAGTGCTGCAGACGCTTTACTACAGAGACCCCAACACCAGATGCCTGCAGTCTGAATCCGTTTGTCAAGTTTCTGACATAAGTTGACACCATTGGAAGGAAATGTGAATATGTTATTTGAAGAGAGAGGGTCAAACTACTTTTTTGACTCCCATACACATGCATGGAAGCAAAATCAGTTAGTATTACAGAGTACTACTACGACCCATGCGGTGATCAAATGAAAAAGAAGATCGGCAGCATCAACATAAATGTGCTT
Source organism: Triticum aestivum (assembly GCF_018294505.1). Classification (NCBI taxonomy): domain Eukaryota; kingdom Viridiplantae; phylum Streptophyta; class Magnoliopsida; order Poales; family Poaceae; genus Triticum; species Triticum aestivum. Next base: position 155,556,419 of record NC_057798.1, on the reverse strand, counting down.
TGGATACATATATGGATCAAAGGGAATTCAGTAACAGTACTGCAAAAATTATCTACGGACAGATGATCCGTCGTAAAAAATAATCAGGTGATATCCGTCTAAATCTATTTTATTAGGGCAATATTGTTTTCGTCAAAGAAACAATTACTTTGGTCTGTATCTTTTTTGTATGCAAGGCAATTATTTATTTCCAAATGACGTTATATCGTGGAAATTTGTCCTTATCGTGCCACTCAATAGAAGCACCCAAGCTGCTGCCCTTGCAGACCAAATCCATATCGGCATATCAGGGTCGCACCCGCTCATACAAGCTGCCCAATGGACGTTTGTAGACCGCCGCCCTGCGGTCCGGTTTATTCCAACAAAATCTGGAGCAATTAATGATATCAGCTCCCGTTTATACCGGACACCACTGGAGTTTGTTTAAACATCAACAACCAGCTGCGAGGAACCATTGGTCGAGTTGCTGACATGGATCATACGGGGTTATTTATAACCCACCGCAGTCACCTCAACATTCTATGGATTCACATCGCGTTATCAATGCCAATGATATACACCTTCTACTAGGGTCAAGAATGGAGAATCTCAAGACAACTCCTCGAGTCGTCTTAAGACTCGGGGCCTACAATTACATGACTCAACAACTCTTGCCAGTTTCAGCAGGCTCAAGAACTCCAGATCATTGGAGGGAAGATAACCCGGACCCGGAGGCTACTGTTATATTAATGAAAATTTAAAGGCTGTCAGAAATATTCCGTCTCACAGTGATGCTTCCGGTTTATAGTCCAGTTTAAGGGAAATCCAGTCTCCCACACAGCGCTGAAGCCATTAGTATCTGGTTCAAATCTGGTTTAAGAGGAAGCTATCTCTTGCAAAGCTCTGACGCTCTCAATATCCGGTTCAAAATTCCGGTTCAATAAGAATTTACCTCTTGCAAAAAGTTAAAGGTTACCGAAGAGGACCTGTTGCCATGATGCATGGTTCAAACATGGGTATCCTGCCTTATAGGCTTATCATATTATTGGTTACATGGGGGCTTCAGCTGACAAAGCGGAGTTCTGTCCATTAATCCAGCTATCACGCCACAACAAAGCCTGGGAGCTTCACACCCAAGGGGCCAAAGAGAGTCTTGTTGCTACGCACAGCTCAAACATAGGCACCCAATGAGCACAGCTCACAAAGTTACTTGGGGGCTCTTTGTGTAAAGTAACAAAGAGTTTGAAAGGACCTTATAATTGGGTATCGATCCACGGCTTGGAAGCCTGGTGCATTCACCTAAAACCCCGGGTTAACTTGCCTTCATCAAGTAAGCCACTCCTATCCAGGTAATCCTGGCATGACCCGCCGAACGTTTGACAGTTACTCTCATTGAGACCCTGAACTTGTCAAAGTTAAAACGACGATTGGTTAGTTGGAGGCCCATCTTAAAAGGCTTTGTTAAATGGTTTAACTCAGCGGCCTCGCAGCCCATGAAAAGCCTGGAATTTGGGCCTGGCCGCCCTTGAAAAGCCTCGACTACACGGTTTTATTTGCCTTAGTCATGAGTTTTTTCTCTTTTTTATGTTGAACCGGTGTCTATTGACCCGGCAAGACTATTAGTCATCAAAATTAACCCGGTGTTCATTAACCCGGCTCGACTTTCAACTATAAGTTGGCAGTACATAATCACTTATAATCCGGTGTTTATTGACCCAGTCTGGCTTTGGACTATAAGTCGCCAGTATATATTTGGATTGCGCCATTAGAATTATGCGCTTATAAATCATTGGGTATATTATTCAAATAGCCAACATGGCTGGATTTTTATTATGGTTATCAATAACCAGTATTATGATCAAGGTTTTCAAAGTCGCTTTAGCGCAATGGCTATCATATTATCAATGGATATGATTTATTCTACAATTCAAGGAATAGTCCCGAGCTGCTGCAGGCTTACAACCCGGCACTTAGGGCTACATTATTCAAATTGAGATTACATCAAATATGCAAGTCTCATGTCGCTGCAAGAATGCACCATGACACTTGGGGGCTAATGCAAAGTCATTTTTTGCTCATCTTATTGAAGACCTGACTCATCACATTATAATGAGCCAGCCCTTGGGGGCTGCCAATTGCCTCTGTCAACAATTCAAGGTACACAAATTTTCATTTATCATTTAAGGGTCCACTGCTCAGTTGGTAAAGCACAAGGCTCTTAAACTTGTGGACATGGATTCAAGCCCCATGATGGGGGTTACATCGTATGATGTTATTTTTATTGAAGTATATATCAAAGTCCCAGCTCAATATTATCTTACTGACCCGGCCCTTGGGGGCCACACCGTTACTATTCAAAGTTTACATGATTATATTTACAAAGTCCCTGCTCATTATTGCATAATGACCCGGCCCTTGGGGGCTACACTGGTTGAAGTTTTTATGAGCATCAAGAAAATACAAGTCCCAGGTTGCTGCAAGCATGATAGCCCGGCACTTGGGGGCTACATATGCGGAATACTCAGTTCTGACTAGTGATTGAGAGAAACAAACTAGATTTCTCCAAGCTTGTGACATTCATATTGAAGCAAAAATTTAACTGTCATAGAAATAACACGTCAGATGTCCTTAGTGTGAGGACTTAGTCGCGAGGCCAACGCATCTATGTGGTAGCTTGAGAGGGGTTGAGCGGAATCGAGAGACGCAACACAAGACAATGGTTTAGACAGCTTCGGGCCCCGAGAAACATCATCTGGTAAAAACCCTACATGTCATTTGAGGCTAGATCTCATTATCATCACGAGGAAGTCGCCGTAAATCGGCTCTCCTCTAATTTTGTTTAGCCCTAGAGATTGTTTTTTGCTTGTCCCTTTTTGGGGAGCCCTGCCCCACCTTATATAAGTTGAAGGGGCGGGTTACATGTAGAGTCCATCTCGGACTAAGACTTAAACTATTTTGACTTCCTTTCCTAGGCTTCTTAACGTCTGCCGGTTTAACATTGTCTGCCAGTTTAACGTTGTTTGCCGGTTTAACATTGTCTGCCGGTTTAACATTGTCTGCCGGCTTAACATTGTCTGCCGGTTTAACACTCGCCGGTTTACCGTCTATCTTAGCCATCTGTCTTAACACTTGCCGGTTTACCACTCACCGGTTTACCGTCTGTCTTAGCCATCTGTCTTAACACTTGCCGGTTTACCACTCACCGGTTTAACAAGTCCCGGTCGGGTTACGACTCCGGCCAGGTCATACCGCGGGGTATATCCCCGACACCCACCTCTCACCTAGGTGGTCTCAACCTGCCCTGTCGCTCCGCCACAAAGATCCACACAGAGGGTCGTTGGGACAAATTTCCTTTCAACCCACAATCCGTGAATCACTCGCGGGTATTCTACGAGCCGACCCGACTTTAGTCACCATCTATATATTATATGTATGTATGTATAGTATATACCCGTGATCACCTCCCGAGTGATCACGGCCCAATAGTATAGCAAGGCAGACGGACAAGAATGTAGAGCCACAGATGATAAACTAGCATCCTATACTAAGCATTTAGGATTGCATGTAAGCTGTCAACAACTGTAGCAACAATGATAGGCTAAGCAATAGAATAGGATCAACTGAAACAGTAACATCCTATACAACTCTAATGCAAGCAGTAGAGGAAAGAATAGGCGATATCTGGTGATCAAGGGGGGGGGGGCTTGCCTGGTTGCTCTGGCAAGGAGGGGTCGTCAACTCCGTAGTCGAACGGGGCAGTAGAAGTGTCGATCTCATAGTATACCGGAGAGAAGAGGGGGAAGAAACATAAAATATAATGCAAACATAAGCTTGACGATTCAAGACATGACAATGAACAGTGCTAGGTGTGCCCTAACACGGTAGTAGGTGATACCGGCGAATAGGGAAAACATCCGGGGTATGTGACTCCTCCAATGGTCCAATTAGTTTTTGTTCTAGTGCTTTATTAATTGCAAATTTTTGCTGCTAAGGTGACCCTGTTCTTGAGCTTGCATGTCAAATTTATATGGTCCAAAGTAGTTTTAATGCATGATATAGCCTCTAGGCACTTTTGGGAGTGGTTGCTATCAGTCTTGTTGAGTTCGGTTCACTTTTATTTTGAGCACTAAAAAGTTTAGAAATTTTTAGAGAAATAAAATGCATAGGAAAATATACCAAGGTGGTTCCTCAAGGAAACGGGGACCAAGGCTCACGATACGTGAGTCGGACGATGAACCACCAAGGGAAGCTCAAGTGCGGCCTTGTGAATGGTCGTCGGAAGAGTTTATGGCCCAAGCAGGCTTCAGGGATGAATTTGACGCGTATGTGCGTAATGCTGAGCTTGAGGACTTCGTGTCAGATAAGTGCCGGCAGTACTACTACCTCACTGATTCCTTTGGGAGGAGGTTTAAATTTTCATCCACATGCAACACTCACACTGTTTTATTTGATCTTTATGATAAATCTTATGCCATGGACTTAGAAGATTTTAATACTTCCTATAAAATCCCGCAGTGGGGCAATGTTAGTGAACCTCGCAAATCTGAATATAAAGACTTTCTTACTAGTATTACTGTGGGGGAAACTAGAGAAATCGCACAAGCTACCATAGGGAGTATTCATTTCTCTTCCATATATTATTTTTCTCTCTTTATAGGTAGATGCATTAACGGTAAAGATGAGGATTGTCACATGTGCATTCCATATCTTAGTGTCCTCAAGAGTGCGGTATTAGGTGATAAACAATATAACTTGGGTGCCATTGTTGCACGGAGCTTGCACCTTAATGGTAAAAGTGGAGATTTGTTTGGTGGAATTTATGTGACTCATGTAGCTAATTATCTTGGTGTACCCATAAATGGAGATGCTATTGAGTTACCACCTGCTTATCTAGATTATAGTGCTATGGTTCGCCATCAGTTTCTTGAGAGGAACGAACAGTTCTTCTAGTACCGACTAATCTTTCAGAGACAACGTACTGTCCAAGTTGCCTTGCTCCCACTTTCTTTGACTTTCAGGAAAAAAGGAGATACTTTATAACCAGGGAGGAGGCGAATGAATATGAGAGGACGGAGGAAGCTCGCCTCCAAGCTGCAGCTCGTCAGGAAGTAGCTGCTGCATCTCAGTACAACCCTGACTATGACTTTGGATATCCGCCAGGCCAGCAGTGGCCATAGACCAACTTAGGCCAAAAGCCTAAGTTTGGGGGAGTACGTATTTCTCATCGACATTACATTCATGTTCACACACTCATTCTAGTTTTCGGTGCTCATACTTTTTCATTGTACTATCCATGCTAGTTTATTTCCTTTTCTTACTTTCTTCTTTTGTGTTTGAAAAACCTTTAGAAAAACAAAAAAAATAGTTGTAGCTTTTAGCTAGTTTACTTTCCATACTTGTAGTAGTAATATTTAAAGAAAAACTAAAAATATTTCTCGTTCTTCTTTTGCTTGTTGGGAGCTTTCCCGTGTAAATAGTTTTATTTCTTTTCTTTTCTTTGGGGGTCGAGAGGAGAAGACCACGATGATAATGTTGAGTGGCTCTCATATGCATTATTGTTGATCTAACCAAGAGCCCATATTACCTTGTCTTCTCCTTTGTATTAAGTACTTGCATATTCCAACTTAGTCCAATGCACGTACACTATTATATTATCCACACCGTTCGGTCGCCAGTGAAAGGAAATAATGATGGCATACGATGGACTGATTCAGATGAGAGAAGCTGGTATGAACTCGACCTATCTTGTTTTTGTAAATAGTATTAGTCCACCGTTCTTGATTCAACCTATTATGGATGAAACATGTTTGCAATGACAACTAGAGATTATAGTTGCTCATGCCATGCTTAATTAGCTAGGAGTTTATAATGGTTTACCTTGCGTGCCAACATGCTATTAAAATGGTTGTGATGTGGTATGATAGGGTGGTATCCTCCTTTGAATGATTCGAGTGGCTTGACTTGGCACATGTTCATGCATGTAGTGGAAACAAAATCAACATAGCCTCCACAGTTTTTATGTTCATTGTGATTTATATCCTACTCATGCTTGCACCCATTGTTGATTAATCTTAATGCATGTTCATGACTGTTGTCGCTCTCTAGTTGGTCACTCCCCGGTCTCTTTCTAGCCTTCACTTGTACTAAGCGGGAATATTGCTTGTGCATCCACTTCCATAAACCCCAAACTTAGGCCATATGAGTCCACCATACCTTCCAATATGCGGTATCTACCTGTCGTTCCAAGTAAATTTGTATGTGACAAACTCTAAATCTTCAAATGAAATTCCGTTTTGTATGCTCGAATAGCTCATGTATCAACAAGGGTTGTCTCTATCTTCCATGCTAGGTGGGTTATTCTCACGATGAGTGGACTCCGCTCATCACTCACAAGAAAATGGCTGGTAACCGGGATGCCTAGTCCCATGCTCAAATCAAATCAAAATAAAAGGCAAACAAAACTCCCCCAGGATTGTTATTAGTTGGACAACACCCGTTGATTCAGACAAGCCATGGATTGATGTTTGTTGCTGGTGGGGGAGTATAAACTTCACCATTCTGTTTGGGAACCGCCTATAATGTGTGTAGCATGGAAGATATCGAGATCTCTCGGTTGTTATGTTGACAATGAAAGTATGACGCTCAAAATATTATTTATCTCCATTTCAAAACTCGAGCTCTGGCACCTCTACAAATCCCTGCTTCCCTCCGTGAAGGGCCTATCTATTTACTTTTATGTTGAGTCGTCATCCTCTTATTAAAAAGCACCAGTTGGAGAGAACCGCTGTCATTTGCATGCATTGCTACTAATTTACATTGAGTATGAGTGTGACTGGATCTCTTTTACCATGAATTACAATGTCTAGTCAGTCCTTGACCTTCACAGGTGCTCTGCATTTATGTTTTGCAGTCTCAGAAAGGGCTAGCGAGATACCATCCTGTTATTTCATATTATGATTGTTTTGAGAAAGTGTTGTCATGCGAGATTTATTATTGTTGCTCGCTAGTTGGTTATGCTATTGATATGAGTAAACATGAGACCTAAATGTTATTGTGAATATGGTTAGTTAATAATCTTTGCTGAAAACTTGAATGCTGGCTTTACATATTTGCAACAACAAGATCAAACAGATTTTGTAAAAGTTTTTCTTTATCACTTTCAGTTTGTCAACTGAATTGCTTGAGGACAAGAAAAGGTTTAAGCTTGCGGGAGTTGATACGTCTCCAACGTATCTACTTTTACAAACACTTTTGCCCTTGTTTTGGGCTCTAACTTGCATGATTTGAATGGAACTAAACCGGACTGACGCTATTTTCAGCAGAACTGCCATGGTGTTATTTTTGTGCAAAAATAAAAGTTCTCGGAATGACCTGAAAATCCACGGAGCAAAATTTTGAAATTAAAAAAAATATTGGCGAAAGAATCAGCATCAGGGGGCCCAACCCCTGTCCACGAGGGTGCAAGGCACCCCCTTGGGGCGCGCCCCCTGTGCCTTGTGGGGCCCCTGGGACTCCTCCGACCTCAATCCCAACTCCATATATTCACTTTCAGGGTAAAAAACAGAGAGAGAGGGATTCATCACGTTTTATGATACGGAGTCACCGCCAAGCCCTGTTCTTCCTCGGGAGGGCTTATCTGGAGTTTGTTCGAGGCTCCGGAGAGGGGAATCCGTCGCCATCGTCATCATCAACAATCGTCCATCACCAATTTCATGATGCTCACCGTCGTGCGTGAGTAATCCCATCATAGGCTTGTTGGACGGTGATGGGTTGGATGAGATTTACCATGTAATCGAGTTAGTTTTGTTAGGGTTTGATCCCTAGTATCCATTATGTTCTAAGATTGATGTTGCTATGACTTTGCCATGCTTAATGCTTGTCACTAGAGCCCGAGTGCCATTCTTTCAGATCTGAACCTGTTATGTTTTCATGAATATATGTGAGTTCTTGATCCTATCTTGCAAGTCAATAGTCACCTACTATGTCTTATGATCCGGCAACCCCGAAGTGACAATAACCGGGACCACTCCCGATGATGACCGTAGTTTGAGGAGTTCATGTATTCACTAAGTGCTAATGCTTTGGTCCGGCACTCGATTAAAAGGAAGCCTTAATATCCCTTAGTTTCCAATAGGACCCCGCTGCGACGGGAGGGTAGAAGAAAACATGTCATGCAAGTTCTTTTCCATAAGCATGTATGACTATATTCGGAATACATGCCTACATTACATTGATGAACTGGAGCTAGTTCTGTGTCACCCTATGTTATAACTGTTGCATGAGGAATGGCATCCGACATAATTATCCATCATTGATCCATTGCCTACGAGCTTTTCACAAATGTATATTTGCTTAGTTACTTCTCTGTTACCATTGTTACGAATTGCTACGAAACTGCTACTGTTACTTTTGCCACTGTTACCATTACTTCCATACTACTTTGATACTAAATACTTTGCTGCACATATTACGTCTTTCAGGTGTGGTTGAATTGACAACTCATATGCTAATATGTGAGAACATTCTTTGGATCCCCTTGTGTCGAATTAATAAATTTGGGTTGAATACTCTACCCTCGAAAACTGTTGCGATCCCCTATACTTATGGGTTATGATGCACCTGCTGGAAAGCCGACAGAGGCGCCAAAGCAGGCTGCTCCTCCGCCATGGCGCCATTGAAATGCGCCTGCACTTGCTCCATGATGCAGCCGGCGTGGACACAAGGCGCGAGAGCCAGGCCAGAGTCGTTGCAGCCCGTCACCATGGAGGTGTCATCCTCATCGTCGGAGACCTCGGGCATGCTGGCCGGCAAGCCGACCTCGATCTGCCTGGCACGGCGGCTATGCTAGGCGGCGGCAAGGGCGGCCACCATGTGCTTCATCTCCGATGACAGACTGTCCCACAGTGCTTTCCCGCTGGCGGTCATGGCGGATGCAGTGCAAGGGAGGAGGATGTGGAGGGGTTGGTGTTGTGGTGTGGAGTTAGCTGGGTATGGCCACCTTTGTATAGCGGATTCTAGTGAGGCGAGGAGTCCGAGTGCGTCAATGCACGGCGCCGGAATGCGTTTCTCGGCCCACAAGCCTACTTAATGATGGCAGATGGACGAACAATGGCATTGAACGAGTGTGGTAAATATTCGTCCTGTCATGTCTAGTCGCGCGCCTCCGGAATTTAACAACCACAGACACAAGAGACGCGTCGCGGGTGGTGCCCTTGACTGGCGCGCCGCTTCATTGGCGGAGGCAGTGAGAGGCCGCGTCCGTCCTCACCCGTCTTCAATGTTGAGTGGTGCGCTCTACAGCGGCATGAATGCGGGCAGCTGGCGCCGGGAGGGAGCACGCGGGTGGGGGGGGGACGAGGGGTTTTTGATGGGACAGGGCGGTTAGAAGCGGGCTTGGGATCGGTCATGACTCCCGCAAACCTCCCCATGATTGAATCCAGTTTGCGGGAGAAATATCATCCGGAACGCCTCACAGACCGATACAGTGTAACACCCCAAAATTTTGACCTTGATTTATGAATTAAAATTTTGCCAGGAAATTAAATTTTTATTTTTTGGTTTTATCTCTTAATTTCAGATCACCCTGTCCCTCTAAATTTTTTAGTTTTCCTTCTAGGTAGAAACCATTCAAAAATATTGATGGACTTGTATATCTTCTCAAGACCATTTTTTTATCAGTGGAATTATTTCTACAATTATTTTTCCTGAGCTTTATTTCTTTAAAAATGATTTTTCATAAGTTTTAGAGTTCTTTTTGCACTACAACTTATTTAAATATTTCTTTAAAAATTAAATAAAAATTTGGAGATGTCAGTAGATGCATATAATTCATTTTTATGCAAAAACCCCTTGGTGTTCTTTGAAAAATTTGAGCAAATCATCCTCATATTCATTCTGGTTCAGTTTTGTGTTTTGTACTGCAACCATGTTTTATCTTGCCCTATTGCCCTTGATGTTTCTCCTGCTTATAGACCAGCCTACCAAACCCTTAAGTCTAGGAGATTGGACCCATTGAAATATTTTTGGTCCATGCATTAATGACTTCTATTTTCTGTCCAGATTTGGTTTTCTCAAAAACTTGCACTAACAAGTTTCTGGTTTTGCCCAAATAACCTTGCCACCATCACCTATATCTAAAGAGACTCTGATCTGGAGTTTTTGGCCACCCAAAGAGATGCGTAGATGCCCATGGCATTCTGTCGAGCACCTTGTGTGCATGGCCAGTTTTGGCATAGCTTTTAGTTTACATTGTGGACTTGATCCCCTGGCCCAGCAGCCATGTCCACTAATCTCTTAGCCACCTCTAACCTAGCCCTGTCTATTTCCAGCCTCATCCTAGCCCTCTAGCTTGCGTTGGCATTTTGCCGAGCACACAGCGTGCGTGCTCTGATCGCGGCCAGAGCGCGCGTTTTGCATGTGTGTGCGCCCAAGCCGCCGCGTTCGCTCACCCCTGCGCCCCTGGCCTTTACTCACCTGCAGAGCCACACCCGTCCTCATTCGCTCATCAAAACCATCGAAGCCACCCCTGGAGCCCCGCAGCGCCGCCGTCAGGTTGGCCATGGCAGCTAGCAGATAGCTGCAGCAGCCTCTGCCAGGGACGGTGCCACCCGAGCCACCCCAGCGTGCCAGCTTGCCTCTAGAATAGCTCAAGCTCATCCACGAGCCCGTCTGCTAGCGCTCGTCGCCGCCACGTTGCCCTGCCAGCAACAGAAGGAGCATACCGTCGATCTTATCCCCGGCCGCCGCGGAACCGACCTAGTTATGCAATAAATAGGGACCCCGAGCTCGTCCAGACCTTCAGGCGACCTCAGGCCATCCCTCTAGAGCCCCCACAGCCAGCAATCGATGGAGGGAGGTCGTCTTCCCCGTCTCTGGTCAGTTTGGCCGCCGCCAAGCTCCGGTCCCATTCGTCGCAAGCAGGGCCTCCCCAGTCCATCCAGTGCCACCGTCCAACTCCCATTGACCTTGCGGAGCTGCCCAACCCCTCAGCCGCGACCGGGAGCCACCGTAGCCCAAGCCCCTAATTGTCCCGAAACCACCGTCCGCCGCAGAGCTCACCGCCGGCAACCCCCTCCACCCCCGCCAGCCTACCGACCACTGGGAGGACCACCCTAGACCAGCGGATCCATCCCCGCCATTAGAATCCCGCGGGGAGCCGCCGTTCGTCGATGGCGATCACCGGAGCTTCTCCTCCGCTCGGACAGAGGAGGAAGGAGGCGCGAGCGACTGGTCAAACCTGACCAGTGGGCCCAAGGGACGCACTGTCAGTCCACGCTGGTTTAAGTGGAAGCGTAAAACCAGGAGTACATTTTCTTATTCGAACAGTTTTATTTTTCTGTTTAATTTAAAAACAGAATTTTGAGTAAACTTTGACTGGCTATAACTTTTAAAATACAAGTCCAATTGATTTGATTCTTTTTCTATTGTTTCTCAAACTTTGTCTAGTTTATTTTCACATTTATTTGAAATTTTTCCAAACAACTTTTTTGTACTGTTTTGGAACTATGTGTTAATTCAATATTTCGTAAAATAGGATTTTGAAGAAGAAGGCAACTTTCAAAAAGTGCACCCCACTTACATACTCTTGAAGGTAAGCATTCTGAATCCCGACATAATATTTGTTGTGTGTCATTTGATGCAAATACGATACCACCTTGACGCGAAGTATTGGGTATTTTATGTGGTGCTATGATCATATTCCTTGCTGGTGGAATTTGATATGCTTCTGATAGTAATCACCCTCGTATGCCTTTCATGCATATCGGAAGTAATCCGGGAAAGTCTCTGTCATGGGTAGACACGAGCTTGTCTCTAGTTCTTCGTCGAGACGGTTATGTCCGGTAAGGCATGGTGAGGTATGATGAGTGGTGATTCTGTCTGATTCGTGTGAAATATATTTCTTATGCTTATCATGCAGGAAATGCTTTAACCTCCTGAGTCGACCATAGATCGAGTCTTGTTCCAGTAACCCCCATACTTGCTTCGTACTACCACTTGTCCCTGCCATAGGTAGGGTACGGTTCAGTAAGTTGTCAACCCCTGCCTAGCACACACACCATACAGAGAGGCCATGGTGGAAGATACCAGTTGCATCCTTTAGACATGCCACCTGTTCCGGGGGCATGGGTGTTTCCGGTTGGAGCCGAGGGGGTAGCTCCCCTAGTTTACGCGCGTTATAAATTTTGTGATCCCATGCTAGTCGAGGTTGTAGCCTCCCCACTTAGAGTTTTGCTTAACGGGTGTCGTGGGTGATTCCAGACACCGGTAAGTTAGGTTGGTGTGTGCGGTCAGGTGTGTTTTCAATTAAAAGACCGAAGACAGAATTAGTCCTGATGGACTAAAGGAATCCGTTACTCGTGGGTAAAGAGTACACCCTCTGCAGAGATTATATCTATTCGAATAGCCGTGTCCATGGTTAAGGACTACAGTCTGGGATGGGTCAAGTGTCGGTCTTAGTGTCGGTCTTCGGAGGAAAAATTGCTAAACCAGAACATGGATCATGACTTGTGACTCGTGATGATTATGATTACTATTATTATGGACTAACCATTTACATTGTTTGAATTAGTGAGTATCCCTGGGATGGTTCTGCCTCCTGGATATTCAGTGTGATTAAATTATTTATAAGCCCTTTATGTGGTGTTGCTCAGACGCCCGACTGTGGCATGCTTGTTATTTAAATTATTTATAAGCCTTTTAAGTGGTGTCACTCAGACGCCCAACTGTGGCATGCTTGTTATTTCTTTTATTTATAAGCCCATTATGTGGTGTCGCTCAGACACCCGACTGAGGCATGTTTTATATTATTATCCTTTCGAGGTGTCGCTTCAAACACCCGATCGGTGCATTCTATTTCTACTCCCTTATTGCATATTCATGTTGTATATGAATAACCTGCTTGCATGCATCATGGATTTTTATTTTGTGACTCATGTGGTGATCATAGAATATTTCAGAGCACGATTATCATTTCTTATATTATTTATGTGTTCATAATGTTTGCGAGTACATTCAAAGTACTCACTGGCTTGTCCCTGGCTATTGTCTTGGCCAGATTTCTTGCATGGAGGGGAGCGTTGTGATGACAGCCCCGAAACCTACGCAATGGTGATAGAAGCCTCGTGAAGATAGGAGTTATCCAGGTCAGCTGTTCCTATGGGAAATGGAGTCCCATAGACGCTGATGAACCACAAACCGCTTCCGCCATCAGCCACTAGAAACCTTGTGTTGTACTCATAGGCCAGAATGGTCTTGTACTACATATTATGTATTTTGCTTGGAATTTCTATATCAAGTTGGTGCCTCATCGGCTAACAGTAATCCTAGGGCTGGTGAGCACAAGGACCACTTTCTGGGAATTATATCCTGGAAAACCGGTCGTGACAACCTTCGTATCAGAGCAAGGCTGACCATTGGCTAATCCTATCTTAGCCAGGTCCATAAACCTAGGTTAACCAATCCACCAGACCTTAACCTAACCCCGGCCAAGCTTCTCGTGTAAGATAGCCACACAGTGACCCTGACACCTTTTGGCAGTCGGTGCCCAACCTATCAGCCTAGCCTGTCGATCACGCGCCAGTGACTGACACCTAAATAGTCTCTTTCACAAGCGTGCGAAGGAAGACTCCATCTCTTTTTTCTATAAAAAGGGCACGCTAGCCTCAACCTAGCACAGCATAGCCTCTTACCCAAACCGAGCTATAATGTCTGGCCCCGTTGTGCACAATGAGACCACAGCAACCAACCTTGGAGGTTTTGTGACCGTGCTAGCAAACCTCACCCGTCGTGCCTTTGCATTAGAAGAGCCCCCAGAATATGTTGTGTACCAAGGGCCCATGAGCGGTGAGAGCCATCAATTCTGGGCCACTATGCACGTCTATGGTAGGGGTCTATAGCCAGAATGCCCCTACAGGTTCACCGGAAGGACAACTTCCTTTGAGCCACAAGCCATTCAACTAGCTGCTCGAGAGGCTATAGTTCAACTCCGGCACTTGTCGCCCAGAGTTAACTGTCGCTCGTTCTACTACTACCCCAGCCGTGATGGGTATGGTAGGCCACCCCAGGTTGCCAACGGAGATCACGAGATGGATCCTGCATTGTTGCATCTGGTGCGCTATGTAAGTGCACTAGAGGAACTGTTCGATCAAATCATCCGTGATCTGATCGCAGCTCGTGGAGAACTGGTGCGCCGAACCCCGGCAAGAGGAGAAGATGAGCCCGACACCGACAACCTAGTCATGCTATTCGGACAACCGATCGAGTCCTTGAGGTCTGCCCCAGCCATCGACCAAAATAGTTTGGTGTCCCCAGAAGTGCTTCGTCGCCTTTTGGGAACACGCTCCAACGGTATTGTGGCCAACAACCCCCGCCATGGTCATCATCGCTACCCCAACCCTGCAGCCCCTCAACTCCATCCAGCTAACCTCGACGGTGAAACCCGTGGAGAAGCCTCGACGTCCATAAGGCACACCCGCTTAGATATTAAGGAGGTAGACTAAGTCACTCGAGTAGTACCGAGTCTTAGTATGTCCACGCCCTGCAATTGCTTGACCTTCTATCGCCCTAATTAAATGTTGTCTTCTTGTGCGCCCCTATTTTAAATTGTATCCATGCATAAGTATGTTGGCGTGCGGTTGCATTCTTAAATCCGGGCACAACTACCAAAAACCACCCCGACGACACCCACAGTAATACATCACTTTTGTGAGATATGTGTATCTGTAGCATTGACCCCGACCCCATAGAGAAGAACCGACAAACTAGTTGCCCCACACCGTAATAAATGACCCAGCCCAGATGCTATATAAAAGGCCACCTCGTGACCTTACCAAGTACCCCTCACCTTGTACACAACTCTCACAGCCATTTCTTTTCCATGCCAAGCCCTAGTATTTATCTGAGAACTCCAGATGCAACCCCTGGTAGTTTTGTTAGAATATTGTGGGACTTTACCCGCAGTACCATGAGTTCTACCCATCCACCCCAGTACGAGTTACTCAAATCGAGGATCACCCCATCCACCTCGATATATTGGGAAGTGGTGCACATCCCACCCGCAAACCCAAACCAAGACCCAACGTAAGTCTCCTTTGTGGGGAAATCTATGCCGACTCCGCTAATGGCCATAGAAGCTGTTGCGCACAAAGCGCTTGCTCGCCTTCGATTCGTGGTACCCTATGCCAGCGAATGAGGGTATTATTACTTCCCGAGTCATGCAGCACCCGGAGAAGTAGCATCTTTTCCCGGTGGACGAATCGAGAAAGACCCAGTACTGGCCAACCTTGCCCAGTATGTCATCGCTCAAGAGCGTTTGATCCAACGAGTAATGGGTTATCTCCAGAGCCTCGCTGATTTAAATCCTCAGATCGCCATCGGCAGACCACTGAGGCCCGACCAAGAGGGACGCGTTCTTCGTCTAGCCAACCCGCTTCCCCCGATAGAAGAGGAGTGTGCCCCAGTACCAGAGACGTTTCCTCAGGACCCTGTCAATTTACCGCTTACGTTGTAGACGTCACTGTTATGTTTATTGTCCCATCATTTATTTGTGTGTTGCACCTTATGCGTGGTATCCTAAAATTTGTACGGTGAATTAAATATTTGGCTTCAATTAACGTGAGTAGTTTTTACTGCTGTTAACTTTGATTAACTTTTTTCACTCTCAGAAAATTCTAAAGTGAGATTTTTCCCTAAGTTGTTGCAGCGTATATCTCTTCACGACATAGATTTTTATTCACGCAGCACCATGACAGCAGACGCACAACCACAACCACTCGACCACGTGCACTAATTGCAAATCCACGTGCACATTTTTGCACCTAACTGATCACCTCACTAGCACCACAGTCTCTGAAGGAGAGATTTGTGGGTAATCATTCGGGTACAAGTTACCTCTAGCACACTGACACAGTTAGCACCTGACACCGCATTTAATCCTCATGATCACCTCCACCGCGGAGAGCTAACACTCGAGCGGCAGCATCACGACGATCATCAAGGATCATCACGCACAAGAGCATGGAGAACCCGAGCTATGCCGCCAACCCTCCACACATCAGGATCGTGTACCAGTCCGGCATCACCTCCGCCATTAGAGCCTCGTTTCGAGGTCCTGCAAACAGAAATGGAGGAGAAGGAATGAGAAGGAGAAGCGAGGCCAGGTGTGTGGAAGAAGAAAGGAGCACCTCGGTCATTTTATAGCTCGAGATCGGTGTATGGTTGGCGAAGTACACCAGCGCCGCTCGTCGCTCGATCACCGGTGTTCGGAGGCGAATCCGCGAGCAGTGCCGACAGCGCACTGGCCCACGAGGTGAGTGCACGCTGCACCGGCAGCTAGCACGCCATGCACTACCGCAGTATGGCCTAGATGCCCTACGCGCTAGATGTCGCCGATGGAGAAAGCGCGGGAAAGCGCGAGAGAGAGAGGAAGAAGAGAGAGCCACAGGTAGAAGAAGAGACTGACAGTGAACCGCGGGTCCAGCTGTCAGCCAGAGAGAGCACTGCGCTCTCTGGTACGACCAGCGTATTTTAGAAATTTAGAAATTAATTCTAAATCTACTGTAACCAAAAGTAGAAAATTCTCGTTTTCCCCCAACCATAGATTTTTCCACGCAGTGCCAATATTCCACACTGTAGTTTTACACCACTTAATTGCCCATTCACTGTAGCCACATTTTATTGCTTGGGTAAGATGATTTTTTTGTGATATTACTTTGAGATAATAGAAGTAATTGTTTTTTAAAGCAGCCCTTAGCAAATCTCGAGGAGGAGATTTTTCTTAAAGGGGGTAGTGTTGTAACACCCCAAAATTTTGACCTTGATTTATTAATTAAAAATTTTCCAGGAAATTAAATTTTTATTTTGTGGTTGTATCTCTTAATTTCAGATCACCCTGTCCCTCTGAATTTTTGAGTTTTCCTTCTAGGTGGGAACCCTTAAAAAATATTGATGGACTTGTATATCTTCTCAAGACCATTTCTTTTTATTAGTGGAACTATTTCTACAATTATTTTTCCTGAGCTTTATTTCTTTAAAAATGATTTTTCATAAGTTTTAGAGTTCTTTTTGCACTGCAACCTATTTAAATATTTCTTTAAAAATTACATAAAAATTTGGAGATATCAGTAGATGCATATAATTCATTTTTATGCAAAACCCTTTGGTGTTCTTTGAAAAATTTGAGCAAATCATCCTCATCTTCATTCTGGTTCAGTTTTGTGTTCTGTACTGCAACCATGTTTTATCTTGCCCTATTGCCCTTGATGTTTCTCCTGCTTATAGACGAGCCTACCAAACCCTTAAGTCCAAGAGATTGGACCCATTGAAATATTTTTGGTCCATGCATTAATGACTTCTATTTTCTGTCCAGATTTGGTTTTCTCAAAAACTTGCACTAACAAGTTTCTGGTTTTGCCCAAATAACCTTGCCACCATCACCTATATCTAAAGAGACTCTGATCTGGAGTTTTTGGCCACCCAAAGAGATGCCTACATGCCCATGGCATTCTGTCGAGCACCTGGTGTGCATGGCCAGTTTTGGCATAGTTTTTAGTTTACATTGTGGACTTGATCCCCTGGCCCAGCAGCCATGTCCACTAATCTCTTAGCCACCTCTAACCTAGCCCTGTCTATTTCCAGCCTCATCCTAGCCCTCTAGCTTGCGTTGGCATTTTGCCGAGCACACAGCGTGCGTGCTCTGGTCGCGGCCAGAGCGCGCGTTTTGCATGTGTGTGCGCCCAAGCCGCCGCGTTCACTCACCCCTGCACCCCTGGCCTTTGCTCACCTGCAGAGCCACACCCGTCCTCATTCGCTCATCAAAACCATCCAAGCCACCCCTGGAGCCCCGCAGCGCCGCCGTCAGGTTGGCCATGGCAGCTAGCAGGTAGCTGCAGCAGCCTCTGCCAGGGACGATGCCACCCGAGCCACCCCAGCGTGCCAACTTGCCTCTGGAACAGCTCAAGCTCATCCACGAGCCCGTCTGCTAGCGCTCGTCGCCGCCATGTTGCCCTGCCAGCAACAGAAGGAGCATACCGTCGATCTTATCCCCGGCCGCCGCGGAACCGACCTAGTTATGCAATAAATAGGGACCCCGAGCTCGTCCAGACCTTCAGGCGACCTCAGGCCATCCCTCTAGAGCCCCCACAGCCAGCAATCGATGGAGGGAGGTCGTCTTCCCCGTCTCTGGTCAGTTCGGCCGCCGCCAAGCTCCGGTCCCATTCGTCGCAAGCAGGGCCTCCCCAGTCCATCCAGTGCCACCGTCCAACTCCCCTTGACCTTGCGGAGCTGCCCAACCCCTCAGCCGCGACCGGGAGCCACCGTAGCCCAAGCCCCTAATTGTCCCGAAACCACCGTCCGCCGCAGAGCTCACCGCCGGCAACCCCCTCCACCCCCGCCAGCCTACCGACCACTGGGAGGACCACCCTGGACCAGCGGATCCATCCCCGCCATTAGAATCCCGCGGGGAGCCGCCGTTCGTCGATGGCGATCACCGGAGCTTCTCCTCCGCTCGGACAGAGGAGGAAGGAGGCGCGAGCGACTGGTCAAACCTGACCAGTGGGCCCAAGGGACGCACTGTCAGTCCACGCTGGTTTAAGTGGAAGCGTAAAACCAGGAGTATATTTTCTTATTCGAACAGTTTTATTTTTCTGTTTAATTTAAAAACAGAATTTTGACTAAACTTTGACTGGCTATAACTTTTAAAATACAAGTCCAATTGATTTGATTCTTTGTCTATTGTTTCTCAAACTTTGTCTAGTTTATTTTCACATTTATTTGAAAAATTTCCAAACAACTTTTTTGTACTGTTTTGGAACTATGTGTTAATTCAATATTTCGTAAAATAGGATTTTGAAGAAGAAGGCAACTTTCAAAAAGTGCACCCCACTTACATACTCTTGAAGGTAAGCATTCTGAATCCCGACATAATATTTGTTGTGTGTCATTTGATGCAAATACGATACCACCTTGACGCGAAGTATTGGGTATTTTATGTGGTGCTATGATCATATTCCTTGCTGGTGGAATTTGATATGCTTCTGATAGTAATCACCCTCGTATGCCTTTCATGCATATCGGAACTAATCCGGGAAAGTCTCTGTCATGGGTAGACACGAGCTTGTCTCTAGTTCTTCGTCGAGACGGTTATGTCCGGTAAGGCATGGTGAGGTATGATGAGTGGTGATTCTGTCTGATTGGTGTGAAATATATTTCTTATGCTTATCATGCAGGAAATGCTTTAACCTCCTGAGTCGACCGTAGATCGAGTCTTGTTCCAGTAACCCCCATACTTGCTTCGTACTACCACTTGTCCCTGCCATAGGTAGGGTACGGTTCAGTAAGTTGTGAACCCCTGCCTAGCACACACCGTACAGAGAGGCCATGGTGGAAGATACCGGTTGCATCCAGTAGGCATGCCACCTGGTACGGGAGCATGGGTGTTTCCGGTTGGAGCCGAGGGGGTAGCTCCCCTAGTTTACGCGTGTTATAAATTTTGTGATCCCATGCTAGTCGAGGTTGTAGCCTCCCCACTTAGAGTTTTTCTTAACGGGTGTCGTGGGTGATTCCAGACACCGGTAAGTTAGGCTGGTGTGTGCGGTCAGGTGTGTTTTCAATTAAAAGACCGAAGACAGAATTAGTCCCGATGGACTAAAGGAATCCGTTACTCATGGGTAAAGAGTACACCCTCTGCAGAGATTATATCTATTCGAATAGCCGTGTCCATGGTTTCGTCGCCGATGCGGTGACCCGCCTCGCAATGGACCTCACCTCTATCTGCACTGCACACTTGCGTTGAACCGGCCACGGCCTCCTGCTTCCAACCTGCCGTCGCGGGCGCGTGTTGAACCGTCGCCGCTCGATTACTGTCGCCGGGTCGACCCCGCCCTATTGCCACTGCAGTCTCCCATCGCCTCCGGTCCGGGCGTTGACGTCGCGCCCTGGTGGTTCGACTCGCCGGTGCTTCTCCGGCTGCACCGCGAGCAGCCTCCTCTTAGCCGCGGCAGGGCCGAGCCGCCGCCGTACGCTTCGTGGCTGTCTGTACTGCGTCCATCAAAATCCGTTTTTACCTCGGCTGCACCGCGCATGACCCGCCATCTCCAAAGCACCGCGTCAATCATCCGCCTGGCCTTGGGCTCCCTTGCCCTCACGTGCCACTGCGGTCTTGAACCGCCGCAGCGTCGCGCCATCTCGAGTGCCGCCCCTGTGCTGTTCCTCACTGAGCCGTCGTTCTCCTCGAACTCCGTTGCCAGCCGGCCGTTCTTTGTCATCGGACTTCGCCGCAGCTTCCGCTACATTGAGTCGTCGCGAGCCGTCGCAAGCGGTCGCTTCTGCTTCAAACCACCCCACCCCCGGGTTGCCTCTGCTGTGACCCATTGCATTGAGCCGCCCCCTCTCATCTTTGCTCTGGGCTGTCGCCACTTTGTCTAGGCTTTCACCTTGTGCTGCCGGTTTGTTTCGAGGAGCTCCTAGTCGGCGCCTTAAGCGCCGGCTAGGAGAACCGGCGCCCATGCGCCTGGCAAGTTGGGCCAGCCCACGAAATGCGACGTACGCAGAAAACCCAAACCTAACCCAAACGAAGCCTCGAGCGAACGAGGTAATTGAAAAGCAAAAACGATCCCAATGGGACTCGAACTCCAGACCTAACGATGCATGCTAACGAAGATGGCCAGCTCGGATACTAGTTGTGTACGTCCTAAAAACGGTGTTTGTTTTTAAGTACCAACCCAAATGGTAGATCCGGGTTTTTTCAACACTTTCATTAATTCTTGGAAAAATTGAAAATCTTAAATATGCGAACAAATGTTTCGAAAATCTACAAAAATTTCGAATATTCCTTTTCTTTTAAACGTGAACTATGTTCTTCAAAAACTGAACAAATTTAGAAATTTGAATACTTTTTTGTACTGTGAACAATTTTTAGAAAGCGAATTTAGAATACACATTGAACATTTTCTTAGTATAGGGTGAACATTATTCAAAGAAACACTGAACATTTTTTTAAAATATGCTGAACTTTTTTTGAATGCATGCTGAACAAAATTTCTCTACACGATGAACATTTTTTTATACACACTGAACAGTTTTTCAATGTATGGTGAACAATATTCAAATATACATAGAACTTTTTTTAAATACGATGAACTCCTTTTCAATGCATGATGAACAAAATTTCTATACATGATGAACATTTTTTTATACACACTGAGCATTTTTTCAATGTATGGTGAACATTTTTCTTCAATACGGTGAACAAAATTTTGGAATTCAAAACTCTTTTTGAAACGTGAACAAAATTAGAAACATGAACAAAATTTGGAATTTCAAAAACCATTTTCTGAAAAGTCAAACGAATTTCGAAAAATCTGAACATATTTAGGATATTGAAAATAGTTCATCCAATTCGAAAATAGTTCATCGAATTTAAAAAAGTTCACTGTTTTTTAAAAAAAGTTCATTGAATTTGAAAAAAAGTTCATCGATTTTGCAAAAAGTTCACCAAATATGAAAAAAGTTCATCGATTTTGAAGAAAACTTCATTGAATTTGAAAGAAAGCTCATAAAATTGAAAAAAAGTTCCTCGATTTGAAAAAGGAAAAAGAAAAAGAAAAGGCAAAAAGAAAGAACAACAGAAAAAAAGAAAAAAGAAGAACACGTAAGAAGTAAAGCGGAAAGAGGAATTAGATAATCATAGAAGGTGGCTTGGCTGTGTTGGTTAGCGCGTTCTATAAAGAACCCCGTGGTGCGGGTTCGATTCCCCTGGACGCCCTTTTTTTTTGCAGCATGTTCAGAAAACGAAAAAAAATGAAAAGGGGCCGGCCCATCGTGGAGAGAGGGTGTGCGCCCGTTTGTCGAAATAGAAGAAACTGGCGCAACGGGCGCCGTTTAGGATTTCCCTTTGTTTCGCCACCGTGACTCAGGGTGGACGGAGCGAGCGGGCTTTTCGGCCCGCTCGTGGCCCGTTCGGGACCGGCCCGTTCGGTCCTGGCCCGTTGAAGAAATTAGCCGGTCCGGTTACAGAATTTGGGCCCGATATTTTGTCGGTCCGGTCTGGTCTTTGACCGAGCCGACCGAGCGGACCGAAGCGCGCTGCAGGCCATTCCTCGTCATCGCGGCCACCACACGCTCTGACCGGCGAGATCCGCGCGTTGGGTGACCGACGACCACGCCCCGCCGTCCCTCTCCCGCGTGGGCGCGCCCCTCCTTGATTTGTTTCCGTTTATTGAGTCGAACAAAGAAGAAAACTCAAGTCGCGCGTGAGGTAAAAGAGAACAGAAAATAGAAAGAACACGCCATCACACCCGTGATTATCTGAGAGTCACGCAGGGGCAAGAGGCAGTCACGCCCTACCGTTTGGTTTTTCTTTTTAATCAGTCGACAGAAAATATATAGAGAGAATGAGATAAACATGATTCGATCCGATAATCTAGGCGCTTCCCACGACAACTCCTCGTTGTTGTTCCTTTTATTTGCTAGTAACTAGTAATGAGAGAAATAAATTCGATCAGATAATCAGGCGCCATCCGATGACGCAGTTTCCTCTTATTCAGACGAAACATGCAGAAAATAGAAGGAACAAGAGAGAAAAATGGTAGGATCCGACAATCACTGTGTCAACCCACGACTATCTTCATGTTAGAACTAATCCACTAATCACGGCAAGGCTCATACAAGGAAAACCATGGGCCTATGCACGCGCTAAATTACTTGCATGCAACGGAAAAAACTGTTAAAAATATACTTGCGGATGCTCGAGGCTAACCGTCACGCCGCCCCCTCTCCCTCGCCTTACTCTCCCCAGCGCCGCCGCTCCCTCGCATGGTTGTTCCCCCTCTCCCCCGCCGGCCGCGCCGCTCCCTCGCATGGTTGTTCCCCCTCTCCCCCGCCGGCCGCGCCGCTCCCTCTCTCTCTTGTGCCTCTTCCTCACGCCGCCGCACCGTCAACAGGTGCGTCTTTTCCGGCTCCGGCCACCGTGTTACTTCTCCGACAACCTCTCCGACATCCTGGGCCCACATGCAGTGACTGGACATCGCCGGGACCGTGAGGACCGCCGGTCCGCACCGAGCTTCTCGTCCGCCGGTCCGGTCCCTGAAATCTAGACCGCTGCCCTGCTCGGTCCGGTCCGGATCGGACCGCCGGCGGCCGGTCCAATCGATGGCTCGGACCGGGACCGGACCGACCCGGACCGTGTCCATCCTGAACCGTGACCCATCTCTGCCAACCCGGCTTCGTTCCGCTTTAAGCCGGACACACACCAACTGCTTTCACTTACCGCCTCTACCACTGCTTAAGAAGACTCGCTTACCTTTGCCGATCAGAGCCGGTGGTTTAGGTTGTTCTGTTTGCCTCAGAAGAAAGTGCTGCAGACGCTTTACTACAGAGACCCCAACACCAGATGCCTGTAGTCTGAATCCGTTTGTCAAGTTTCTGACATAAGTTGACACCATTGGAAGGAAACGTGAATATGTTATTTGAAGAGAGAGGGTCAAACTACTTTTTTGACTCCCATACACATGCATGGAAGCAAAATCAGTTAGTATTACAGAGTACTACTACGACCCATGCGGTGATCAAATGAAAAAGAAGATCGGCAGCATCAACATAAATGTGCTTTGGATACATATATGGATCAAAGGGAATTCAGTAACAGTACTGCAAAAATTATCTACGGACAGATGATCCGTCGTAAAAAATAATCAGGTGATATCCGTCTAAATCTATTTTATTAGCGCAATATTGTTTTCGTCAAAGAAACAATTACTTTGGTCTGTATCTTTTTTGTATGCAGGGCAATTATTTATTTCCAAATGACGTTATATCGTGGAAATTTGTCCTTATCGTGCCACTCAATAGAAGCACCCAAGCTGCTGCCCTTGCAGACCAAATCCATATCGGCATATCAGGGTCGCACCCGCTCATACAAGCTGCCCAATGGACGTTTGTAGACCGCCGCCCTGCGGTCCGGTTTATTCCAACAAAATCTGGAGCAATTAATGATATCAGCTCCCGTTTATACCGGACACCACTGGAGTTTGTTTAAACATCAACAACCAGCTGCGAGGAACCATTGGCCGAGTTGCTGACATGGATCATACGGGGTTATTTATAACCCACCGCAGTCACCTCAACATTCTATGGATTCACATCGCGTTATCAATGCCAATGATATACACCTTCTACTAGGGTCAAGAATGGAGAATCTCAAGACAACTCCTCGAGTCGTCTTAAGACTCGGGGCCTACAATTACATGACTCAACAACTCTTGCCAGTTTCAGCAGGCTCAAGAACTCCAGATCATTGGAGGGAAGATAACCCGGACCCGGAGGCTACTGTTATATTAATGAAAATTTAAAGGCTGTCAGAAATATTCCGTCTCACAGTGATGCTTCCGGTTTATAGTCCAGTTTAAGGGAAATCCAGTCTCCCACACAACGCTGAAGCCATTAGTATCTGGTTCAAATCTGGTTTAAGAGGAAGCTATCTCTTGCAAAGCTCTGACGCTCTCAATATCCGGTTCAAAATTCCGGTTCAATAAGAATTTACCTCTTGCAAAAAGTTAAAGGTTACCGAAGAGGACCTGTTGCCATGATGCATGGTTCAAACATGGGTATCCTGCCTTATAGGCTTATCATATTATTGGTTACATGGGGGCTTCAGCTGACAAAGCGGAGTTCTGTCCATTAATCCAGCTATCACGCCACAACAAAGCCTGGGAGCTTCACACCCAAGGGGCCAAAGAGAGTCTTGTTGCTACGCACAGCTCAAACATAGGCACCCAATGAGCACAGCTCACAAAGTTACTTGGGGGCTCTTTGTGTAAAGTAACAAAGAGTTTGAAAGGACCCTTATAATTGGGTATCGATCCACGGCTTGGAAGCCTGGTGCATTCACCTAAAACCCGGGGTTAACTTGCCTTCATCAAGTAAGCCACTCCTATCCAGGTAATCCTGGCATGACCCGCCGAACGTTTGACAGTTACTCTCATTGAGACCCTGAACTTGTCAAAGTTAAAACGACGATTGGTTAGTTGGAGGCCCATCTTAAAAGGCTTTGTTAAATGGTTTAACTCAGCGGCCTCGCAGCCCATGAAAAGCCTGGAATTTGGGCCTGGCCGCCCTTGAAAAGCCTCGACTACACGGTTTTATTTGCCTTAGTCATGAGTTTTTTCTCTTTTTTATGTTGAACCGGTGTCTATTGACCCGGCAAGACTATTAGTCATCAAAATTAACCCGGTGTTCATTAACCCGGCTCGACTTTCAACTATAAGTTGGCAGTACATAATCACTTATAATCCGGTGTTTATTGACCCAGTCTGGCTTTGGACTATAAGTCGCCAGTATATATTTGGATTGCGCCATTAGAATTATGCGCTTATAAATCATTGGGTATATTATTCAAATAGCCAACATGGCTGGATTTTTATTATGGTTATCAATAACCAGTATTATGATCAAGGTTTTCAAAGTCGCTTTAGCGCAATGGCTATCATATTATCAATGGATATGATTTATTCTACAATTCAAGGAATAGTCCCGAGCTGCTGCAGGCTTACAACCCGGCACTTAGGGCTACATTATTCAAATTGAGATTACATCAAATATGCAAGTCTCATGTCGCTGCAAGCATGCACCATGACACTTGGGGGCTAATGCAAAGTTATTTTTTGCTCATCTTATTGAAGACCTGACTCATCACATTATAATGAGCCAGCCCTTGGGGGCTGCCAATTGCCTCTGTCAACAATTCAAGGTACACAAATTTTCATTTGTCATTGAAGGGTCCACTGCTCAGTTGGTAAAGCACAAGGCTCTTAAACTTGTGGACATGGATTCAAGCCCCATGATGGGGGTTACATCGTATGATGT
Source organism: Triticum aestivum (assembly GCF_018294505.1). NCBI lineage: Eukaryota > Viridiplantae > Streptophyta > Magnoliopsida > Poales > Poaceae > Triticum > Triticum aestivum. The sequence continues at coordinate 155,530,583 of NC_057798.1, read as the reverse complement.
TATTTTTATTGAAGTATATATCAAAGTCCCAGCTCAATATTATCTTACTGACCCGGCCCTTGGGGGCCACACCGTTACTATTCAAAGTTTACATGATTATATTTACAAAGTCCCTGCGAATTATTGCATAATGACCCGGCCCTTGGGGGCTACACTGGTTGAAGTTTTTATGAGCATCAAGAAAATACAAGTCCCAGGTTGCTGCAAGCATGACAGCCCGGCACTTGGGGGCTACATATGCGGAATACTCAGTTCTGACTAGTGATTGAGAGAAACAAACTAGATTTCTCCAAGCTTGTGACATTCATATTGAAGCAAAAATTTTAACTGTCATAGAAATAACACGTCAGATGTCCTTAGTGTGAGGACTTAGTCGCGAGGCCAACGCATCTATGTGGTAGCTTGAGAGGGGTTGAGCGGAATCAAGAGACGCAACACAAGACAATGGTTTAGACAGCTTCGGGCCCCGGGAAACATCATCTGGTAAAAACCCTACATGTCATTTGAGGCTAGATCTCATTATCATCACGAGGAAGTCGCCGTAAATCGGCTCTCCTCTAATTTTGTTTAGCCCTAGAGATTGTTTTTTGCTTGTCCCTTTTTGGGGAGCCCTGCCCCTCCTTATATAAGTTGAAGGGGCGGGTTACATGTAGAGTCCATCTCGGACTAAGACTTAAACTATTTTGACTTCCTTTCCTGGGCTTCTTAACGTCTGCCGGTTTAACATTGTCTGCCAGTTTAACGTTGTTTGCCGGTTTAACATTGTCTGCCGGTTTAACATTGTCTGCCGGCTTGACATTGTCTGCCGGTTTAACACTCGCCGGTTTACCGTCTATCTTAGCCATCTGTCTTAACACTTGCCGGTTTACCACTCACCGGTTTACCGTCTGTCTTAGCCATCTGTCTTAACACTTGCCGGTTTACCACTCACCGGTTTAACAAGTCCCGGTCGGGTTACGACTCCGGCCAGGTCATACCGCGGGGTATATCCCCGGCACCCACCTCTCACCTAGGTGGTCTCAACCTGCCCTGTCGCTCCGCCACAAAGATCCACACAGAGGGCCGTTGGGACAAATTTCCTTTCAACCCACAATCCGTGAATCACTCGCGGGTATTCTACGAGCCGACCCGACTTTAGTCACCATCTATATATTATATGTATGTATGTATAGTATATACCCGTGATCACCTCCCGAGTGATCACGGCCCAATAGTATAGCAAGGCAGACGGACAAGAATGTAGGGCCACAGATGATAAACTAGCATCCTATAGGATTGCATGTAAGCTGTCAACAACTGTAGCAACAATGATAGGCTAAGCAATAGAATAGGATCAACTGAAACAGTAACATCCTATACAACTCTAATGCAGGCAGTAGAGGAAAGAATAGGCGATATCTGGTGATCAAGGTGGGGGGGGGCTTGCCTGGTTGCTCTGGCAAGGAGGGGTCGTCAATTCCGTAGTCGAACGGGGCAGTAGAAGTGTCGATCTCATAGTATACCGGAGAGAAGAGGGGGAAGAAACATAAAATATAATGCAAACATAAGCTTGACGATTCAAGACATGACAATGAACAGTGCTAGGTGTGCCCTAACGCGGTAGTAGGTGATACCGACGAATAGGGAAAACATCCGGGGAAGTATCCCCAGTGTTTCCCTTTTTCCGACAGATGAACCGGAGGTGGAATGATGCAGGTTCACTATGCTAGAAAGTATTTTCTATGATTCGTCTCATCGTTCTGAGCAACTTTCATGTACAAAGTATTTTCATCCGAGCTACGGTTTATTTTCTATGATTTTCTAAAATCTAAACATTTTATGGAATTTACTTAATTAATTTAAATCAACATTATCCAGAATAGTGAGGGATGACGTCAGCATGAAATATGTATGATGGCAACAGTCAACAGTACAGTTGACCTAATCAACCTGACAGGTGGGTCCCACCTGTCAGTGACTGATTCGTTAATCAATAGTGGTTAATTAGGTTAATTGTTTATTAGGTTAATTAATCGCAATTTCTTAAGTTAATTAATTGATTGATTAATATTTTTATTTATATTTTATTTTATTATTCTTTTTAAAAATCTTCTTAATTCTTTTTTTAAACGTTCAGGGGGTGGGGCCCTCGTCATAGGCACGGGGGTGCCTTAGCGGAGAGTGGGTGAAACAGGCGCTGCGGGCAATGGGGCTAACCGGGGCTTCTCTCCGGTGGTGCGGGCGCGAGCGCCGGGCGCTAGGGTGTAGCAGCGGGCGGCACCAGCGAAGGGATGCACGCACGCGGGAGCGCTGGGGGCAGCATCGCAAGTGAGCGGAGGGGCGGTGATGTCTACTATGCAACCTTCTTCTTGTAGACGTTGTTGGGCCTCCAAGTGCAGAGGTTTGTAGGACAGTAGCAAATTTCCCTCAAGTGCATGAACTAAGGTTTATCAATCCGTGGGAGGCGTAGGATGAAGATGGTCTCTCTCAAACAACCCTGCAACCAAATAGCAAAAAGTCTCTTGTGTCCCCAACACACCCAATACAATGGTAAATTGTATAGGTGCACTAGTTTGGCAAAGAGATGGTGATACAAGTGCAATATGGATGGTAGATAAAGGTATTTGTAATCTGAAATTATAAAAACTGCAAGGTAGCAAGTAACAAAAGTGAGCGTAAATGGTATTGCAATGGTAGGAAACAAGGCCTAAGGTTCATACTTTCACTAGTGTAAGTTCTCTCAACAATAATAACATAATTGGATCATATAACTATCCCTCAACATGCAACGAAGAGTCACTCCAAAGACACTAATAGCAGAGAACAAATGAAGAGATTATGGTAGGGTGCGAAACCACCTCAAAGTTATCGTTTCTGCTCGATCTATTCAAGAGTCCGTAGTAAAATAACACGAAGCTATTCTTTCCATTCGATCTATCATAGAGTTCATACTAGAATAACACCTTAAGACACAAATCAACCAAAACCCTAATGTCACCTAGATACTCCACTGTCACCTCAAGTATCTTTGGGCATGATTATACGACATGCATCACACAATCTCAGATTCATCTATTCAACCAACAGAAAGTACTTCAAAGAGTGCCCCAAAGTTTCTACCGGAGAGTCAAGACGAAAACGTGTGCCAACCCCTATGCATAGGTTCATGGAACCCGCAAGTTGATCACCAAAACATACATCAAGTGGATCACGTGAATATCCTATTGTCACCACAGATAAGCACGGCAAGACATACATCAAGTGTTCTCAAATCCTTAAAGACTCAATCCGATAAGATAACTTCAAAGGGAAAACTCAATCCATTACAAGAGAGTAGAGGGGGGAGAAACATCATAAGATCCAACTATAATAGCAAAGCTCGTGATACATCAAGATCGTTCCATAGAGAGAACACGAGAGAGAGGGATCAAACACATAGCTACTGGTACATACCCTCAGCCCCGAGGGTGAACTACTCCTTCCTCGTCATGGAGAGCGCCGGGATGATGAAGATGGCCACCGGTGATGGGATCCCCCTCCGGCAGGGTGCCGGAACGGGCTCCCGAGAGGTTTTTGGTGGCTACAGAGGCTCGCGGCGGCGGAACTCCCGATCTATTCTTGTCTTCGATGTTTTTAGGGTATATGGAAATATATAGGTGAAATAAGTCGGTCAGGGGACGCTCGAGAGGCCCACGAGATAGGAAGCGCGCCTCGTGGCCACCTCGAAGCTTCCTTGACTTCAACTCCAAGTCTCCTGGATCACATCCGTTCCAAAAATAATGCTCCCAAAGGTTTCATTCCGTTTGGACTCCGTTTGATATTCCTTTTCTTGGAAACACTGAAATAGGCAAGAAAACAGCAATATGGGCTGGGCCTCCGGTTAATAGGTTAGTCCCAAAAATAATATAAAAGTGTATAATAAAGCCCGTAAACATCCAAAACAGATAATATAATAGCATGAATGCTTCATCAATTATAGATACGTTGGAGACCCATCAGCATCGCCAAGCTTAATTCCTGCTCATCCTGGAGTAGGTAAATGATAAAAGAAGAATTTATGAAGTGTGAATGCTAGCAGGTGCATAAGTTTGATCAATGATAATTTCAATCACCTTTTCTAGCATGATTATATGTCATAACAGTAGTTCATCTCATAAAACTTCTCAAGATCAAGTAACAAGCTATTCACATCTTAAAGCATAGACCATAAACTTTCTTGAAAACAAGCAAACTTCATTCTTAGTCATCAAACTATTGCAATTCATCTTATTTTCAGGAAGGGTCTATGTCAGAGCTTTGATTTAGCAAACTCCACATACTCAACTATCATATAATCTTCTACAATTGCTAACACTCACGCAATACTTATGGTTATGTATTTTAATCGAACACTGAGAAAGATAGGGGCGTATAGTGTTGCCTCCCAACGTATTCACCTTTGGTTGATGTCAACAATAATAGTTCATGCTAACTTACATCCAATTGGATATATATATATATATATATATATATATATATATATATATATATATCAAGATCTTTCCAACACGAGGTGCTTGCCAGAGGATAAAATGAAAAAGGGAAAGGTGAAGATCACCTTGACTCTTGCATAAAGTAAAAGATATAAAGTAAAAGATAGGCCCTTCGCATAGGGAAGCAGGGATTTGCAGAGGTGCCAGAGCTTGATTTTGAAATTGAGAT
>NC_057798.1:155502353-155525544 GCF_018294505.1 Triticum aestivum | reverse complement strand
CTTTGGTTGATGTCAACAATAATAGTTCATGCTAACTTACATCCAATTGGATATATATATATATATATATATATATATATATATATATATATATATAAAGATCTTTCCAACACGAGGTGCTTGCCAGAGGATAAAATGAAAAAGGGAAAGGTGAAGATCACCTTGACTCTTGCATAAAGTAAAAGATATAAAGTAAAAGATAGGCCCTTCGCATAGGGAAGCAGGGATTTGCAGAGGTGCCAGAGCTTGATTTTGAAATTGAGATAAATAATTTTGAGAGGTATGATCTCATTGTCAACATAACAACCAAGAGTTCCCAATATCTTCCATACTACATACATTATAGGCGGTTCCCAAACAGAATGGTAAAGATTTTACTCCACCTCCACCAACAATCACACTCCATGGCCATCCGAAACAACGGGGTGCCGTCCATACAAACAACAGTCCTGGGGGAGTTTTGTTTGCAATTATTTTTGATTTGATTTTGATCTTTTTGATCATGGGACTGGGCATCCCGGTTACCAGCCATTTTTCTCGTGAATGATGAGCGGAGTCCACTCATCTTGAGAATAACCCACCTAGCATGGAACATACTGACAGCCCCTAGTCGCTACATGAGCGATTCGGGCATACAAAACAGATTATTGTTTGAAGGTTTAGAGTTTGGCACATGCAAATTTACTTGGAACGGCAGGTAAATACCGCATATAGATAGGTATGGTGGACACTCATGGCAAAAACTGGGTTTAAGGATATTGGAAGCACAAGTAGTATGTCTACTTGGTTCAAGGAATTTCGGCTAGCATGAGGGGGAAAGGCAAGCTCAACATGTTTGAATGATCCATGACAATATACTTTAACTGAGATGTGAGAAAACATAACCCATTACGTTGTCTTCCTTGTCCAACATCAACTCTTTAGCATGTCATACTTAATGAGTGCTCACAATTATAAAAGATGTCCAAGATAGTGTATTTATATGTGAAATCTCTCTTCCTTCAATATTCTTTCATGAATTGTTCAAATGACCAATGCAATGCTTGCTAACCTTTAATAAATTTACTACTTCTACTTCTTAGATGTGAAGTCATTACTCCCCATGGGATAAGCAAATGAAACATATACAATTTCAGATTTATGACATTCAACTCATTCAACCATTTACTCATAGGATATAAGTGAAGCACACGAGTAAATGACAAACTACTCCAAAAAGATATAAGTGAGTATCAATGAGTAGTTAAATAATTATGTAGCTATATGAAGACTCTCTCTCATTTAAGTATTTCAGATCTTGGTATTTTATTCAAACCACAATCAAAGCAAAATAAAGTGGTAATGCAAGGATAGCACGACTCATGTGAAGAAGCAAAAAACTTAGGCTCAACCGATACTAACCGATAATTATTGAAGAAGAAAGGTGGGATGCCTACCGGGGCATCCCCAAGCTTAGATGCTTGATACTTCTTGGAATATTATCTTGGGGTGCCTTGGTCATCCCCACTCTTGAACTTTTGTGTCTCCTTAATTCCACACATATCATGGTTTCTCTATTTCTGAAAAACTTCATCCACATAAAACTCAACAAGAACTCGTGAGATAAGTTAGTATAAAAAATGCAAAAACCTTATCATTTTCTACTGTAACAAATTACTAAAATTATTATTCAACATTGCATACTAAATGTCTCTGCATATTTAATACTCCTATCCTCAAATAGAATCATTAAACAAGCAAACATATGAAAACAATGCAAACATAACAGCAATCTACCAAAACTGTATAGTCTGTAAAGAATGCAAGATTCATCATACTTCCCTAACTCCAAAAATTATAAGAAAAATACTATGCTGTAGAAGATTTATCAGATCTCATTATGCAGAAAGATTCAACATTATATCACTCTCTGAATTTTCTAGGGAATTTTTTCAACAGCGGTAAACTTTCTGTTTTGAAACAGCAACAAGTATACTTGCAAAATAAGCATGGTAAAGACTATCTTTGACATTTTTATTGAAAATATAGATGTAAAACATTATCCTACATAACAACAAGCAAATACTAACAAAATAAAATGACGCTCCAAGCAAAACACATATCATGTGGTAAATAAAAATATAGCTCCAATTGAAGTTACTAATGAACGAAGACGAAAGAGGGGATGCCTTCCGGGGCATCCCCAAGCTTAGGCTCTTGGTTGTCCTTGAATATTACCTTGGGGTGCCTTGGGCATCCCCAAGCTTAGGCTCTTACCACTCCTTATTCCATAGTCCATTGAATCTTTACCCAAAACATGAAAACTTCACAACACGAAACTCAGAACAAAACTCGTAAGCTCCGTTAGTATAAGAAAATAAAACCACGATTTAGGTACTGTTGTGAACTCATTCTAAATTCATATTGGTGGTAGTGGGCTAGGGTTTGCAAGGTGGTGTGGTTAAGCAGGGGAGGTGAGTGGGCCGGCTGGGCCGGCCGGCTGGATGGCCAACTAGGCCCTGAGGCAATAGTAGGGAAGGGGGGAGGTGTGCCCCGACCCCTATTTAATTTTGTATTTTCCTTTTCTTCTTCTTCTTTTTATTTCTTTCCTGTTTTATTATAGTTTTCTTTTGTTTTAGTTTTTGTAAAATACATGCTTAGCATCTTATTTAGTATTTCAGTGTAGTCCACTGTCACAAAAAATCTAGTCCTCAAATAATTAAGATTGATATTTTATTAATTAGTAAAGGCATTTAAATAATTTGTTTTGCTACTGTTTAAATCATTTTAGTGCAATTAAGCATTTCATAAAAGGTTGGTTTCCCCACCATAATCACCTATGCATTATCTGGCACGACCTGAACATTTTAGTTTCATTGTTTTGAAAACTTTGTTGTTTGCCTAGGTTTTTAAATTGAAATTCAATCGTTTTCGAATCAACACGAGTTTATCAACAATAATCGAGGTGACGTGGCATAATTAGCAGAGGGTTACTGTAGCTTAATTATCCGGGCATCACAATTCTCCTCCACTACAAGAAATCTTGTCTTGAGACTTAAGAAGTATAGTTAAGGGGAAGGTTACAAAATCCTAATGATTCTTCTTGGTTTTGGTTGCTCTTTCTCGAAGACGACGATCCATTACATTGGTGTCTTCATTCCTATGCATCAGTCATTAGGATGAAGCTGGCATCCTTTCTTTTGGAACTCCATTGTGCTTACGAAATGATAGGAGGGAAAACTACAAGGACATATGTCTGCTAGGACTGATATTCGGTAATTGGCTCAGCGATTTTGGCCCAAGGTGTCTCTCGAGTTGAAACTTAAGAAAATGTCAAGAGGAAAGTAAGAAGGTACAAAAAAGGAGCTTCCAGCGACCAGGCAATCGTTCGAGGCCTAATGCGAAGGTGATAGGGTTTCAGGGCAACGAGCATAAGTATTGCGTCTGATACAAGAATTGGTGATCTCTCGGAAGGTGGCTCGTGCATTACATATGAGGCCACACGCGAGGAACAACCTTGATAACATGGGGTAAAGGAGATTCAGGTTTCGATCCTGTGGAACTGTGGGTTATGGGCCCACCATGTGGGTTAAAAGTAGGAAGGGCGGTGATATCTTGCATGATCATGCAAGAAAGGCACGTCAGAGGATAGCCTGCCAGTTATGTCGGCAACAACATCGGTACCGAGGGCGAGGGACGAAGAGAACCATTTTCCTGCTCGTTGAACGAGGTGGACCAATAGGCAAGGTTCTCATCCAGCGGTGGTTACCGGAATGTCATCAACAACAGTAACAGGGTCTTACTGACAGAGTGGTAGAACAAGGTGCTTAGCTAAGCTGGAGAATATTACTGCTTAGATCATATAGACCACAAGAAAGGTTAAATAAAATAATGGAAAGGAAAACATGTTTAAACACATATTTCAGGGGTATATCATTCCCAAGCACAAGCAGAGCATGATATCCATGACAGGATATAACATAGAAAACCCTTTAGGTAAGAGGAGAGAAATTACACGACATTACCCATACAAAGGTGCTTCAAATGTTTATATTGAAAACCGGAGTTCCACAGATATGCTTCAAGATAGCACTAACATGGTAGTCAAGCAAAGGTCGGTCTTTGGGTACACAAAGGATCCATCAGGAGCAACTCATAGAGTAAGTCTTACAATTTCCTCATGGAAGAATGGATAACCTTGCTAATAAGGAACTTTAACAATAGGGCCTTCGGCCAGGTGCGCTAGGCATGACATCACCTTACCGGGTCATATAACCAATGTTAAAACTCTTGGAAATATGTTCAAACCATCATATTTGCCCCGAGATTCGGAACTAATTGGTGTTAGGATACCTTAGACTCAGGATGCCTGAGAAGAAAAGGTGCAACACAAATTGACGAAATGACATTGTAAGATTCTCAGGAAACGAGCTATGGAAGCGAGTTTCAAAACCAGAGTTCATAAGTAAACCAAGGAGAGAATGAGGTGGTGGCTGATGAACTCAGCAACAATTCATTGAGATTCCAAAAAGATGGATTTCCACAATTATGTGAACAAGGAGATAACATTAGTCAGATCAAATGATATAATGATGTATGCTCGAGGAAAACAAACACAATTTAACAATGATAGAAGGGTGCACCAGGAATTCTAGACTAGGTAGCACGATCAATGTTTGAATGATGGTTCAATAAGCAATAGACTTAGAATGAAACTATCAACCATTAACTTCAACGCAATAGGGTTGCCAGAAGGGCAGAATCCAAACAACACCATTCACTTGTAGGTGTCCCGGTTAGAATGGAAACATGGACAAAGAATAGAATGGTTATGGTAATAAGTATCACTTCTATCAAGAAATCTTAATGGGTGGTGAAATTCTCACGACCTTCTTGACATAAAATACGGTGGTACACAAAGGTAGAACATAATACCAGCTGAATAGCAAGTTGCATTCGTAACATGAACAAGTTTGTGGTGAAAGAAAGGTAATGATGTTGTCATCAAGATTTCGATTGGTAACCCGGAAGGAGTCAAAATGTTGAAGATGACCACGACAATTTTTGTCGAGAGGCTCCTTGAAGAAGCAATCAAATAGCGACTTCATCAGGCAAAAGGATTGATGCAGCGGAAGATTATTGGATCCACGGATACGACACAAACTCGGAATCAAACTTGATGTTCAAGGCAAAAAAATATGATGAGGAAGATCGATGTAATACTAGCGCATCGTCGAAAATTGTGCTCCATGAAGAAGGACCAAGTAGCACAGTTACAATTTGAACGATAATGATGTAGCCGATCAGGCTAGGAATGACATGATGGAGTATTAAACTTCCAAACAACAAAGTACTAGGAGTACTGAATCATAATGTTGAGTCGATTCACTAAACAGTGTTCTCGGTTGACGACAACCCAGAACCCATGGAGTGACTATGACAAGAAAAGGGTACTACTTCACCAAAAGTCCAAAAGGAGTAGGGCAATAGCATGATATCCTTAAGATACCAGGGGGTAATACTTGAAAGTAGGACAGAATAAAGGTTGGAGAGGTGTAATGATCTGAAGACAAGTACTTTAACTTGTCCGAGAAATGGGGTGAAAGAAAAACAATAAGGCTGGTACCATTATTGCAATAGACCAAATGCCAGATATAAGATGAACTTCTACCAAGGGGGAAATTAATTTTTAACAGAAGCTTCCATGATAAGATATACATCGTGTCCATGGGCGTGAACACAAAGTTCAAGGTTGACTCCCACTTATTCAATGTATAACCTTTTATTCACTTCTCGCTTTTTATGAAGTTGTAGTGTTGAAATATTATTTGGCAAAAAACCATAAGAGTATGAGTCGTGAAAACTCTCGGGTGCATACGGTTAGGGAAGGCATAGGTTCAACCCATCGGGGCATCTTGGAAACATATACCACAACTTCAGGAGTAATTTATACAAGCTCGGAAGCAGAGCATGGTTGAGAAAGCAGAGGATACAATTTACCAAAAGGCATTAAGTATCCAAGGGAAGACTCAGAAGGCTATTGAATATCAAGGACGTTGTCAGATAAAATCCAACAAACGATCTGACGGTCTGACAAGGATATAAGGTGAGTAACTGTGCTCAACCATAAGAACAAATCATGCAAGGGATTAGATTATAGACACAATTAACTAATTCAAAGCTCAAATCTAAAGGAATTATGATTTCCAAATCAAGGGATCAAAGGCAAACGCTCTGATTAAGGATGGACAAGATGAGTAAGCTTAGGGGTACAATCCATGACAATTTGATTGGTCAAGATCCAGCTCATGTTTAAAATGACGTTTGAGCCGGAAGGATGAATTCTAGTATCTTATTGAGGATTGCGAGCATTCACAACATATTGAATCAACGGACTCAAAATGATAATGACAAGGGATGCCAATAAGATTAGGGGACTTGTGGGATTAACCATAATGCAAGCAAGCAAGAATTTCAAGAGCAATAGGCTGCTCAGGATTTTTGAAAGACCGAATGGTATTTCAGAGACTTTTGTGAAATACATGAATCAACTGGGGATAAGCGGATACTCGGTAAGTGCAAGAAATTACTCGTAGGCGTTGATAACCCACAAGTATAGGGGATCGCAACAGTTTTCGAGGGTAGAGTATTCAACCCAAATTTATTGATTCGACACAAGGGAAGCCAATGAATATTCTCAAGTATTAGCAGTTGAGTTGTCAATTCAACCACACCTGGATAACTTAGTATCTGCAGCAAAGTATTTAGTAGCAAAGTAGTATGGAAGTAACAGTAATAGTGGCAAAAGTAACAGTAGCAATTTTGTAGTAATTGTAACAGTGGCAACGGTAAAGTAACTAAGCAAAGCACAATATGTGAAAAGCTCGAAGGCATTGGATAGGTGATGGATAATTATCTCGCATGCGATTCCTCATGTAATAGTCATAACATAGGGTGACACAGAACTAGCTCCAATTTATCAATGTAATGTAGGCATGTATTCCGTATATAGTCATACGTGCTTATGGAAAAGAACTTGCATGACATTTTTTTCCTACCCTCCCGTGGCAGCGCGTTCCTAATGGAAACTAAGGGATATTAATGCCTCCTTTTAATAGAGTACCAGACCAAAGCATTAACACTTAGTGAATACATGAACTCCTCAAACTACGGTCATCACAAGTAAGTATCCCGATTATTGTCACTTCGGGGTTAACGGATCATAACACATAATAGGTGACTATAGACTTGCAAGATAGGATCAAGAACTCACATATATTCATGAAAACATAATAGAATCAGATCTGAAATCATGGCACTCGGGCCCTAGTGAAAAGCATTAAGCATAGCAAAGTCATAGCAACATCAATCTCAGAACATAGTGGATACTAGGGATCAAACCCTAACAAAACTAGCTCAATTACATGGTAAATCTCATCCAACCCATCATCGTCCAGCAAGCCTACGATGGAATTACTCACGCACGGCGGTGAGCATCATGAAATTGGTGATGGAGGATGGTTGATGATGACGACGACGACGTATTCCCCTCTCCGGAGCCCTGAACGGACTATAGATCAGCCATCCCGAGAGAGTTTAGGGCTTGGTGGCGGCTCCATATCGTAAAACGCGAGGAATCCTTCTCTCTGATTTTTTTCTCCGCGAACGTGAATATATGGAGTTGGAGTTGAGGTCGGCGGAGCACCCAGGGGCCCATGAGGCAGGGGGGCACGCCCCCCACCCTCGTGGACAGGGTGTGGGGCCCCTGGCCTTGATTCTTTCGCCAGTATTTTTTATTAAATCCAAAAATAACTTTCGTGGAGTTTCATGTCATTCTGAGAACTTTTATTTGTGCACAAAAATAACACCATGGCAGTTCTGCTGAAAACAGCATCAGTCCGGGTTAGTTCCATTCAAATCATGCAAGTTAGAGCCCAAAACAAGGGCAAAAGTGTTTGGAAAAGTAGATAGGACGGAGACGTATCAACTCCCCCCAGCTTAAACCTTTGCTTGTCCTCAAGCAATTTAGTTGATAAACTGAAAGTGATAAAGAAAAACTTCTACAAACTCTGTTTGCTCTTGTTGTTGTAGATATGTAAAGCCGGCATTCAAGTTTTCAGCAAAGATTATGAACTAACCATATTCAGAATAACACTTAGGTCCCATGTTTACTCATATCGATGGCATAATCAACTAGCGAGCAATAATAATAAAACTTGGATGACAACACTTTCTCAAAACAATCATAATATGATATAACAAAATAGTATCTCACTAGCCCTTTCTGAGACTGCAAAACATAAATGCAGAGCACCTTTAAAGATCAATGACTGACTAAACATTGTAATTCATGGTAAAAGAGATCCAGTCACAGTCATACCCAATATAAACTAATAGTAATGCATGCAAATGACAGCGTGCTCTCCAACGGGGCTTTTTAATAAGAGGGTGATGACTCAACATAAAAGTAAATAGATAGGCCCTTCGTAGAGGGAAGCAGGGATTTGCAAGGTGCCAGAGCTCGATTTTGAAACAAAGATAATTACATTTTGGGTGGTATACTTTCATTGTCAACATAACAACTATGAGATCTCTATATCTTCCATGCTACACACATTATATGTGGTTCCCAAACAGAATGGTAAAGTTTATACTCCCCCTCCACCGACAAGCATCAATCCATGGCTTGCCCGAAACAACGGGTGCCTCCAGCTAACAACAATCCTGGGGGGGGGGGTTGTTTGCAATTATTTTGATTTGATTTGAGCATGGGACTGGGCATCCCGGTGACCAACCATTTTCTCGTGAATGAGGAGCGTTGTCCACTCCTCTTGAGAATAACTCGCCTAACATGGAAGATACAGACACCCCTAGTTGATACATGAGCTATTCAAGCATACAAAACAGAATTTCATTTGAAGGTTTGGAGTTTGGCACATACAAATTTACCACATATAGGAAGGTATGGTGGACTCATATAGAATAACTTTGGGGTTTATGGAGTTTGGATGCACAAGCAGTATTCCTGCTTAGTACAGGTGAAGGCTAGAAAGAGACTGGGAAGCGACCAACTAAGAGAGCGACAATAGTCATGAACATGCATTAAAATTAATCAACACCGAGTGCAAGCATGAGTAGGATATAATCCACCATGAACATAAATATCGTGAAGGCTATGTTGATTTTGTTTCAACTACATGCGTGAACATGTGCCAAGTCAAGTCACTCAAATCATTCAAAGGAGGATACCACCCTATCATACCACATCACAACCATTTTAATAGCATGTTGGAACGCAAGGTAAACCATTATAAGCTCCTAGATAATTAAGCATGGCATAAGCAACTATAATCTCTAATTGTCATTACAAACATGTTTATTCATAATAGGCTGAATCAGGAACGATGAACTAATCATATTTACAAAAACAAGAGAGGTCGAGTTCATACCAGCACCTCTTATCTCAATCATTTCATCATATATCATCATTACCGCCTTTCACTTGCACGACCGAACGGTGTGGATAATAATAATAGTGCACGTGCATTGGACTAAGCTGGAATCTACAAGCATTCAATTCAAGGGAGAAGACAAGGTAATATGGGCTCTTAGTTAAGTCAACAATCATGCATATGAGAGCCACTTAGACATTTTCATTATGGTCTTCTCCTCTCGACCCAAAGGAAAGGAAAGAAATAAAACTATTTACACGGGAATGCTCCCAACAAACAAAAAAACGAGAAATCTTTTTGGGTTTTCTTTTACTTATTACTACAAAAACATAGAAATTAAACTAACTAATTTTTTTGGTTTTTCTTAAGGTTTATCGAACACACAAGAAGAAAGCTAGAAAATAAACTAAACTAGCATGGATAGTACAATGAAAAAGTAAGAGCACCGACACTAGAATGAGTGTGTGAACATGAATGCAAAGTCGGTGAGGAATACGTACTCCCCTAAGCTTAGGCTTTTAACCTAAGTTGGTCTATGCCCATGGATCAGAGCTACTCCCTCCGGTGTATTGAGGAGTATCATTTGGGTACCACTGGCTGGCAATCTCCTCCAGATCCCACTGATAACATGATGGTCTGTAAGGGTCAAGTGGTGGTTCCGGCTCCTGCTCCGGAGCTGATGTCTGGCCCCGGTATGCATAAACGGCCTCCGGCAAAATGAGATAAGTATCTGCAGATAAATCAAACAAAGAGGGTGCAGGCAAGATAATAGTCTCACTGTGTTTCTTATGAAATCTCAAATTATACAAAAGCATCTTATCATCATTGTTAATGATAAACTCGTGTGCTACCATGGTCTTATAATCTAGAAAGGTAGGGGGCAGCAGCTTTTCATCTTTCTCATCATGCCTAATATGTATCTTGAAGTGTTTAGCAAGGCGTGAAGCATAGATACCTCCAAAGATGGGGCACTTTGTACGATTCAGACTTAATCCTTTAGCAATAATAGCACCCTTACTAATAGAGTTATCACGAAATAAAGCATGGAACCAAATAATAATATCAGGAACACTAAGGTTTCCACAACCAATTAAGCATGGAGTAGCAAATATTGCAAAGTAGCATAAAACAGGAAAATGTATGCTAGTAATTCTCGCATCGGAAACCTTCCTCGTTTCCCCTACAGTAATAGTATCAATAAATCCATCCACATTTTTACGATGTAGCTCCTCTAATATGCCCTCGAAGGGTATCTTGCAGACCGCACAAAATTCATAAAGTGACATCTCCTTAGGTATATCATATAAAAGAAACTCTACTGAAGGAGGTGATTTCTTAGGATAAAAATAGAAATTTGCATGAAAGTATTGGTGAGTAAGAGATACTGTTCGATCTGGTCATGGAGGAAGTTGGTCAGGCCCGCATTATCAGCCAATGAGTAAAAGTCATCATAAATCCCGGCTGCTCTCAAGAAATCATCACAAGGCCATTCACACGGCCGTACTTCCGCCACACGAGGGAGATTATACTTGGGCTTTTCATTCTCCTTAGTTTATTTATCGTTAGAGCCTTGGCTAGAAGAGCCCCTCAAGACAAATATCTTCATCTTTTTCTGAAAATATATGAAATTTTTAGTAACCTCAAAATAAGAGTAAATCCAACTCAATAAAATTGATAGCAACTACTCCCATAAGTGCCTAGAGACCATATCATGCATTAGAACTACTTTGGACCAACTATATTTAGCATGTAAGCTCAAGAACAGGGTCACCTTAGTAGCAATAATTTGCAATAAATAAAGCACTAGAAAAAAAACTAATTGGATCATTGGAGGAGTCACATACCAAAGAACAATCCCCCAAAGCAGTTTTGTGAATGGGGCTTTGAGCAAGGAGATCGAAAATGGCAGCAAAATGAGCTAGAACTTTTTCTTGAGCTAGATAGTGATTTTTTTGGGAGGAAGATGAACTGTGTGGGTGTCGGAATAAGTGCAGGGGGGCCACCATGGGCCCACGAGGCAGGGGCGCACCCCGTAGGGGTGGGCGCGCCCTGGACCCTCATGACCAGGTGCTTGCTCCCCCTGCTGTGTTCTCAGTGCCAAATATTCTTAAATATTCCAGAAAAAAACATATTAAATTTGCAGGGCATTTGGAGAACTTTTATTTTCGGGATATTTTTTATTGCATAGATAATCCAGAAAATAGACATAATATACTATTTCTACTTTATTTATTCTAAGTAACAGAAAGTAAACGAAGGGAACAGAGAGTTGTGCCCTCTAACTTCATCCATCTTATGCTCATCAAAAGGAATCCAATAACAAGGTTGATCAAGTCTTGTTAACAAACTCATTCTGAATCGCATGAAACCGAAGAAATTTCGAAGTGACACTAGGTTACCTCAACGGGGATATGAACATCCCCAATAATAAGAATATCATACTTCTTCTTTGCAGTAGGAAGAGGAAATTCAAAACCTCCAATAATTATTGATGGAATTTTCCCAATAGATTTATACTGTGAACTTGAGGTTGTTTCCTCGGAAAGTGTATCGTATGCTCATTACCATTAACATGGAAGGTGGCATTGCCTTTGTTGCAATCAATAACAACACCTGCAGTATTTAAAAAGGGTCTACCGAGGATAATCGACATATTGTCGTCCTCAGGAATATCAAGAATGACAAAGTCTGTTAAGATAGTAACGTTTGCAACAACAACAGATGCATCCTCACAAATACCGACAGGTATAGCAGTTGATTTATCGGCCATTTGCAAAGATATCTCAGTAGGTGTCAACTTATTTAATTCAAGTCTATGATATAAGGAAAGAGGCATAACACTAACACCGGCTCCAAGATCGCATAAAGCAGTTTTAACATAATTTCTTTTAATGGAGCATGGTATAGTGGGTACTCCTGGATCACCAAGTTTCTTAGGTATTCCACCCTTAAAACTATAGTTAGCAAGCATGGTGGAGATTTCAGCTACAGGTATCTTTCTTTTATTTGTAATGATATCTTTCATGTATTTAGCATAAGGGTTTACTTTAAGCTTATCACTTAAGCGCATACGTAAGAAGATAGGTCTAATCATTTCAGCAAATCTCTCAAAATCCTCTTCATCCTTTTTCTTGGATGGCTTAGGAGGAAAAGGCATGGGTTTCTGAACCCATGGTTCTCTTTCTCTACCGTGCTTCCTAGCAACAAAGTGTCTCTTATCATAACGTTGATTCTTTGATTGTGGGTTATCAAGATCAACAACAGGATCAATTTCTATATCGTTGTTATTGCTAGGTTGAGCATCTACATGAACATCATTATTAGCATTATCACTAGATTCATGTTCATCACTAGATTGTGTTTCGGCATCAGAGATAGAAATATCATTAGGATTCTCAGGTGTGTATACAATAGGTTCATTAGAAGCATGCAAAGTCCTATCATTTTTCTTTTTCTTCTTTTTAGAGGGACCAGGAGCATCTAAGTTATTTCTCTGAGAATCTTGCTCAATTCTCTTAGGGTGGCCTTCAGGATACAAAGGTTCCTGAGTCATTTTACCTGTTCTAGTAGCCACTCTAACAACAAAATCATGTTTATTATTTAGTTCATCAAGCAAATCATTCTGAGCCTTAAGTACCTGTTCTACTTGAGTGGTGACCATAGAAGCATGTTTACTAATGAGTTTAAGTTCACCCTTAACTCTAGACATATAATCACTCAAGCGCCCAATCATATAAGAATTATTTTTCAATTTTCTACTAACATAAGCATTGAAATTTTCTTGTTGGGCCATAAAATCATCAAATTCATCTAAGCATTGGCTAGCAAACTTAGTAGACGAGATTTCAACTTTATCATATCTATAAAGAGAGTTTACCTTCACTACCTGTGTCGGGTTATCAAGGCCTTGTATTTCTTTAGGTGGTATATTGAGGCCATGTATTTCTTCGAGAGGAGGTAAATTTTTAACATCTTCAGCTTTAATACCTTTCTCTTTCATACATTTCTTTGCCTCTTGCATATCTTCAGGACTGAGAAATAGGACACCTCTTTTCTTCGGAGTTGGCTTAGGAGTTGGTTCAGGAGGTTCCCAATTATTTTCATTGGCCAACATATTATTCAATAGCAATTCAGCTTGGTCGACTGTCCTTTCCCCGAAAACACAACCGGCACAACTATCCAGGTGGTACTTGGAAGCATCGGTTAGTCCATTATAAAAGATATCAAGTATTTCATTTTTCTTAAGAGGATGATCGGGCAAAGCATTAAGTAGTCGGAGAAGCCTCCCCAAAGCTTGTGGGAGACTCTCTTCTTCGATTTGCACAAAATTATATATCTCCCTTAAATCAGCTTGTTTCTTATGAGCTGGGAAATATTTAGCGGAGAAGTAATAAATCATATCCTGGGGACTACACACACAACCAGGATCAAGCGAATTAAACCATGTCTTAGCATCACCCTGTAATGAGAAAGGAAATATTTTAAGGATATAATAATAGCGAGATTTCTCATCGTTAGTAAACAGGGTGGCTATATCATTTAACTTAGTAAGATGTGCCACTATAGTTTCAGATTCATTGCCATAAAAAGGATCGGATTTAACCAAAGTAATTATCTCAGGATCAACAGAGAAATCATAATCCTTATCAGTAACATACATAGGTGAAGTAGCAAAAGCGGGGTCATGTTTCATTCTAGCATTCAGAGACTTTTGTTTCAGCTTAACTAATAATTTCTTAACATTAGATCTATCATTGCAAGCAAGAAAATCTCTAGCAGTTTCTTCATCCATAACATAACCCTCAGGAGCAACCGGCAATTCATATTTAGGGGGAGAACCTTCATCATCACTATCATCAATATTATCAGTTTCAATAATTTCATTCTCCCTAACTCTAGCAAGTTGTTCATCAAGAAATTCACCTAATGGCATAGTAGTATCAAGCATAGAAGTAGTTTCATCATAAGTGTCATGCATAGCAGAAGTGGCATCATCAATAACATGCAACATATCAGAATTAATAGCAGAAGCAGGTTTAGGTGTCGCAAGTTTACTCATAATGGAAGGAAAATCAAGCGCAGAGCTAGATGGCAGTTCCTTACCTCCCCTCGTAGTTGAGGGATAAATGTTAGTTCTCTCATCTTTCAATCTCTTCATATTGATCAGAAGATATAAATCCCATGTGACTCAAAGAATGTAGCTATGCTCCCCGGCAACGGCGCCAGAAAATAGTCTTGATAACCCAAAGTATACGGGATCGCAACAGTTTTCGAGGGTAGAGTATTCAACCCAAATTTATTGAATCAACACAAGGGGAGCCAAAAAATATTCTCAAGTATTAGCAGTTGATTTGTCAATTCAATCACACCTAGATAACTTAGTATCTGCAGCGAAGTATTTAGTAGCAAAGTAGTATGGAAGTAACGGTAACAGTGGCAAAAGTAACAGTAGCAGTTTTGTAGTAATTGTAACAGTGGCAACGGTAAAGTAACTAAGCAAAGCACAATATGTGAAAAGCTCGTAAGCATTGGATAGGTGATGGATAATTATGTGGGATGCGATTCCTCGTGTAATAGTTATAACATAGGGTGACACAGAACTAGCTCCAGTTCATCAATGGAATGTAGGCATGTATTCCGAATGTAGTCATACGTGCTTATGGAAAAGAACTTGCATGACATCTTTTGTCCTACCCTCCTGTGGCAGCGGGTTCCTAATGGGAACTAAGGGATATTAAGGCCTCCTTTTAATAGAGTAGCAGACCAAAGCATTAACACTTAGTGATTACATGAACTCCTCAAACTACGGTCATCACCGGTAAGTATCCCGATTATTGTCACTTCAGGGTTAATGGATCATAACACATAATAGTTGACTATAGACTTGCAAGATAGGATCAAGAACTCACATATATTCATGAAAACATAATAGGTTCAGATCTGAAATCATGGCACTTGGGCCCTAGTGACAAGCATTAAGCATAGCAAAGTCATAGCAACATCAATCTCAGAACATAGTGGACACTAGGGATCAAACCCTAACAAAACTAACTTGATTATATGGTAAATCTCATCCAACCCATCACCGTCCAGCAAGCCTATGATGTAATTACTCACGCACGGCGGTGAGCATCATGAAATTGGTGATGGAGGATGGTTGATGATGATGACGGCGACGGATTCTCCTCCCCGGAACCCCGAACGGATTCCAAATTAGCCCTCCCAAGAGAGTTTAGGGCTTGGCGACGGCTCCGTACCGTAAAACGCGATGAATCCTTCTCTATGATTTTTTCTCCCTGAACGTGAATATATGGAGTTGGAGTTGAGGTCGGTGGAGCACCAAGGGGTCCACGAGGCAGGGGGCGCACCCTAGGGAGGGGCGCGCCCCCCACCCTCATGGACAGGGTGTGGGGCCCTGGCCTTGATTCTTTCGCCATGGCAGTTCTGCACAAAAATAACTTTCGGGGAGTTTCTGGTCATTCTGAGAACTTATATTTCTGCACAAAAATAACACCATGGCAGTTCTGCTGAAAACAGCGTCAGTATGGGTTAGTTCCATTCAAATCATGCAAGTTAGAGTCCAAAACAAGGGCAAAAGTGTTTGGAAAAGTAGATACGACGGAGACGTATCAGGGGTATTCATGTGGCAAAGAACTGCAAGGTAGTAAGCTTGAAGGATTCTAGGAACAACGGAGAATAGTTCGGGGCATCTTGTAATAGCAAGATTAATGGGATTGAATGTAAGAATGGCAAGTGTGTGTAGTTAGACATAAGGATATAACAATGGTAGGAAATTTGCAAAGGCGGTGGGCAAAAGCGTCTCAGGAAGACATCAAATAGCATCTTCGGAACCTTCTGGTGAAGCAGTCTATCATCTACAAGTAAAGGGGCTCTCCGGGAGGAAGTGATCACGAGATCCTAATGTTAGAGTTAGCAAAATTCATTTAACCTGAATAGGAGAGAGATCAGAGTCCCAGAGTATAGACGAGGAATAAAAGATCCTAATACTACCCAATGGCGACATGGGCCCGTAAGCCACACAGCCATGTTAGTAAAAGTTTTGCAATGAGTAGACTCGACTTCGCCCAAGGAGTGTGGAAGGGGGATTCCTATAGGCAGTCGGCTCTGACATCAACTTGTGACACCCCCGATTCAATCATACACTAATCATGCACGCAAATGTGTACGATTAAGATCAAGGACTCATGGGAAGATATCACAACACAACTCTAAAAGTAAAATAAATCATACAAGCCTCATATTAAAAGCCAGGGGCCTTGAGGGCTCGAATACAAGTGCTCGAACAAAAACGAGTCAGCGGAAGCAACAATATCTGAGTATAGACATAAGTTAAACAAGTTGCCATAAGATGGCTAGCACAAACAGGGATACAGATCGAAAGAGGCGCAGGCCTCCTGCCTGGGATCCTCCTAAACTACTCATGGTCTTCATCGGCGGCCTGCACGTAGTAATAGGCACCTCCAGTGTAGTAGGAGTCGTTGTTGACGGTGGCGTCTGGCTGCTGGGCTCCAACATCTGGTTGCGACATCCAAGAAGAAGAGGAAAAATGGGGTAAAGAGGGAGCAAATCAACCGTGAGTACTCATCCAAATTAATTACTCGCAAGCAAGGATCTACACTACATATGCATGGGAATATGTGTAAAGAGGTAATATCGATGGACTGAACTGCGGAATGCCAGAATAAGAGGGGGATAACTAGTCATATCGAAGACTACGCTTCTGGCAGCCTCCATCTTGCAGCAGTAGAAGAGAGTAGATGGTAAGTCCTCCAAGTAGCATCATGTAGCATAATCCTACCCAGCAATCCTCCCCTCGTCGCCCTGTGGGAAAGCGATCACTGTGTTGTCACTGGAACTTGTCTGGGTGTGTTTTATTAAGTATCTAGTTCTAGTTGTCATAAGGTCAATGTACAACTCCGCTTCGTCCTTTTACCGAGAGACACGGCTATTCGAAGAGATATTCTTCCCTGCAGGGGTGCACCACATTTCCCAACATGCTCAATCCCTCTGGCCGGACACACTTTCCTGGGTCATGCCCGACCTCGGAAGATCAACACATCGTCCACCTACCTAGGCACAACAGAGAGGTCAGCACGCCAGTCTAAATCTTATGCATGCAGGGGTCTGGGCCCATCGCCCATTGCACACCTGCATGTTGCGTACGCGACCGGTGAGCAGACCTAGCAACCTCCATTAAAAAGGAAGTTGCATTACGCGGTCTAACCCAGCGCGCGCCGCTCAGTTGCTGATGTCAAGAAGGCTTCGGCTGATACCACGACGTCGAGAGCCGAGAATTGTTCCCGCGTTGTTGGTTAGTATGTATAGGCTAGTGGCCAGACTCAGATAAAATATCAAGATCTTGTTAAGCGTGTTATTTTGAAGTAAATGGGGACACCGACCAGGGCCAGGCCCACCTCTCACCTAGGTGGTCTCAACCTGCCCTGTTGCTCCGCCACAATGATCCACACAGAGGGCCGTTGGGACAAATGTCCTTTCAACCCCCAATCCGTGAATCACTCGCGGGTACTCTACGAGTCGACCCGACTTTAGTCACCATCTATATAATATGTATGTATGTATGTATGTATAGTATATACCCATGATCACCTCCCGAGTGATCACGACCCGACAGTATAGCAAGGCAGCCGGACAAGAATGTAGGGCCACAAATGATAAACTAAGCATTTAGGATTACAGGTAGGGTATCAACAACTGTAGCAACAATGATAGGCTATGCAACAAAATAGGATCAACCAAAACAACAACATGCTATACTACTCTAATGCACACTACTACAAAAAGGGCTATAGATGGAATCGCCAGTAATGGCACACCTGTGATGTGGTGCGCCATTACTATATTCTAATGGCGCACCATATCTCAGTGCGCCATTAGTAATATATTACTAATGGCGCACCTGGTATGTGGTGCGCCATTAGTAGTTTTGAAAAAAAACATAAAAAAAAAATTGTTACTAATGACGCACCGTTGTACAGTGCGCCATTACTAATTGGCATAGTAATGGCGCACCACATCCGTCGTGCGCCATTAGTAGTTTTGAAAAAAAAGTAAAAAAAATAATAAAAATTTTGTTACTAATGGCGCACCATGTCTCGGTGCGCCATTACTAGTTTTAACTAGTAATGGCGCACTGTCCACCGGTGCGCCATTACTAAGTTTTTTCAAAAAAAAATTCAAAAAAATATCATTTTTTTTTTTTTTTTTTTCAAAACTAGTAATGGCGCACTGTGGGTGTGGTGCGCCATTACTAGTTTAACTAGTAATGGCGCACCACCCCACGGTGCGCCATTACTAACTTGCCCCAACATCGAATGCACCCCCCAGTGGATCGCCTTTTCAGTTTAAAAAAAATAAAAGAAAATGATGGAAATGTCAAAAAAATAAAAGAAAACAAGTTTCCCATGTGATATGTGCTCTAGTTGTTGGGAAAATTTACAAATATGAATTTCGACTTTATTTGCAAAATCTCTCTGGAAATTTGTAAAATGGGCATAAATTTTGCATACAAACTCGGATGAAAAAGTTTTTTATATGAAAAATCATCTACTTGAAAAGTTACATCCAAATTTAAAGGGGGGAACCAGTTAAACATTTTCAAAATCCCCAAAAACCTAACAGAAAAAAGTTATGGGGCTTTCAAGATCTAGAGGCAAAAAAATTCAAAAATTTCAAACTTACTAGTGGCGCACCGTGGATGTGGTGCGCCACTAGTAACAGAAAAAAAAGTTGGTTTTGAATTATTTTTTCATTTTTAAAAAAAATGATAAGTAATATGACCGGGAAGTTTGAAATATTTTTCAAAATTTCATCATAGTCATGAACATGAACAAAGTCCTAGACATCAACAAGGTATAACAGGATTGATATGCTAGATATATCAACAAGTGCCTGTGAAGTGAGCTGTTACTGGGTTGGATAGAACTCTGAAGTTAAGCGTGCTTGGGCTGGAGTAGTGTGAGGATGGGTGACCTTTCGGGAAGTTTGACCACGGAGTGTGATTTGACCTAAGATTAAGCATATTGACCCGAGATTAAGCCATAGTGAACTGAGATTAAGAAAAAAACGAAAAAAAAATTAAAAAACTTTTGAAATTTTTTTTTTGAAAAAAATTTGTTACTAATGGCGCACTCCTATGTGGTGCGCCATTACCCTAGGAGGAATTCTAATGGCGCACCATGGGCAATTCTAACGGCGCACTACGTGGTGCGCCATTAGAACACCAGATACTAATGGCGCACCAGTGGTGCGCCATTAGAATTTAATTCTAATGGCGTGATGCTAGTGGCGTACCAGTAGTGCGCCATTAGAAGGCAAAACTGGTGCGCCACTAGCATGCCTTTTCCTAGTAGTGGCAAGTAGTAGAGTAAAGAATAGGTGATATCTGGTGATCAAGGGGGAGGGCTTGCCTAGTTGCTCTAGCAAGAAGGAGGGGTCGTCAAGTCCGTAGTCGAACGGGGCAGCAGCAGTGTCGGTCTTGTAGTCTACCAGAGAGAAGAGGGGGAAGAAACAATAAATATAATGTAAACATAAGCATGACGATGCAAGACATGACAATGGGCGGAGCTAGGTTTGCCCTAACGCGGTAGTAGGTGATACCGATGAAAGGGGGAAACATCTAGGAAAGTATCCCCGGTGTTTCGCGTTTTCGGACAGATGAACCGGAGGTGAAATGTTGCAGGTTCGCTATGCTAGGGACGTGTGGCTGATGAACCGGCTATGTATTCGGATTCGTCTTGTCGTTCTGAGAAACTTTCATGTACAAAGTATTTTCATCTGAGCTACGGTTTATTTTCTATGATTTTCTAAATTTTTAACATTTTCTAGAATTTCTTTAATTAATTTAAATCAACATTATCCAGAATAGTGTGGGATGACGATAGCATGATGTATGTATGACGTCCGCAGTCAAAAGTATAGTTGACCTGGTCAACCTCACAGGTGGGTCCCACATGTTAGTGACTGATTAATTAATTAACAGTTATTTAGGTTAATTATTTATTAGGTTAATCAATCACAAATTATTAAGTTATTTAATTAATTAATTAATTAATATTTTTATTTATATTTTAAACGTTCAGGGGGTGCCTCCCGCCCCCCGTCATAGGCACGGGGGGTGCCTTAGCGGGGCATGGGTGAAACGGGCGCTGCGGGCATGAGCACCGGGCACCAGGGCATAGCAGCGGGCGACGCCGGCAAAGGGCCGCGCCGACGGAGGGCTGCGCGCACGCAGGAGTGCTGGAGGGTAGCGCCGCGAGCGATAGGAGGGGCTGCGGGCGCGCGGGCCGGCGACGCCAGAGGTGGGCGAGGCCGTGGTCGAAGAGGCTGGAGCAAGGGAGGCAGTGGCGCAAGTCGGCGCTGCAGCAGGGGGCACACAAGGCGCGGTGTGGTGGAGCGGCAGGGAGGCAAGCGGTGCAGGGAGCAGCGGCGCAATAGCGCAGCGGGGAGCAGAGGTGGGAGGCAGGGTGCGCGAGCGAAAGGCGATGCGGGTGCGGTCAGTGGCAGGGGGGAAGCTAGCCGAGGCACGGGGATGGGGCGCGGCCAGTGGGGTGAGGTGAGGCACTGTCGCGGGTGCGGGGGTGGGCGAACAAGGCCGCATTGCAGGTGGCCATGGCAAGGCATGCGCGAGCGCGCGCGGCCGTGGGCACGCACGAGGTACGGCGAGCACAGCTATAGGGATGACGACATGCAAGGTGACCTGTGGGGAAAGAGGAGGGGAGGTAGCGGCTCACAGGGGCCGGATGGGGAGGGCAGCGGGCTCGGGGTAGCATGGTGGAGGAGGTCGAGGATGGCGCCGTGAGGTCTGGCGATGGCGTGGCCTCGGTGGGGCGGCGAGGCGAGATGATGCCAACGGGATCGTGGGCGGCAAGCGCAGGGGCGCTACCCCAATCTAGATCCACACGACGGGGGATACGAGGGAGGATGAATCAGGGGTAGTGGGGGTAGTGGGCTACAGTTTGCAGGGTGGGGTGGTTAAGAGCATTACTAGTAGAGCCCTCAAACCCTCAAACCCTTATAGCAGTTTTAAGGGTTGAGAAGTGCCAGTTTTTGACACTTTTAAGGGTTGAAAAACAGGGGCAAAGACTAGAACCCTCAAACCCAACCCGTAAACTGCTTTAAGGGTTGGATTTGAGGGTTCTAGTCTTTGCCTCAACCCCAACCTTTAAAATTGTCATTTCATATATCACACATTTCATCACATTTCATCATATGACATATCACAAATTCCATCACATTTGACATAAAACAATAATCATTCTAGTTATTATTACAACAACGAATAAAACAATAATCATTCAAATTATTACAACAATGTTTGAGCAAATAACACTGATTGTTCGAATCAAATAGGACATGGAAAAGTAAAACAAAGATACATCATGGGCCAATGCGCCGCCCATCCAACTGCCAGTGGTGCTCTACTAGATCATCCCGGAGCCGACCATGAGTGGTTGCATCCTCAATCTGACGATGTGCTTGAACAAAAGCGTGTATGCGAGAAGGGTTTCTTTCCGGTTGCACACGGGTACCAACATTGTCATAGAAACAAGGGAGGTTTAACCCTCTTTCCGGTTAAGGGCACCCCATTTTTCTCCTTGATGGACTTCACAAGAGTTGCCCATTCGGGATAGATGCCATCGGTGAGATAGTATCCCATTGAGTACTCATTGTCCATGATTTTGTAGTTGCAAGCTGGAGCATCCCCAGAAATTAATCTTTTGAACAAAGGAGATCTATTGAGGATATTGATATCATTGAGTGTTCCCGGCAACCCAAAGTATGCATGCCAAATCCATGTATCCTGAGATGCTACGGCCTCAAGCACAATGGTAGCATCACGGCTTTTACCGCAATACATTCTGTGCCATGCCTTTGGGCAATTTTTCCACCTCCAATGCATGCAATCAAGACTACCTAGCATCCCCGGCCATCCCATTTTTTCATTCATTTCCATTAATCTCTTTGTATCTTCCTCGTTTGGTGCCCGAAGATACTGCTCACCGTACAACCGGATGACCAACTTGGCAAACCTACGGACTGACTCCGTGGTTGTATCTTGCCCAATGCGAAGATACTCGTCAGTATAATCCGTGGGTATGCCATAAGCGAGTACCCGCATTGCCGCCGATATCTTTTGATATGCACTAAACCCCATGATACCGGCGGCGGATCTACGACATTTAAAGTAATATGAGGCGGCCTCACAATCGGTGACAATCTTCACAAACAAAATACGCCGCATTCGGTACCTTCTGCGAAAGAGACGAGGAGGGTATGTAGGTACCTCGGAGAAGTAGTCTTCCATCAAATGTTCGTGTCCGAGAGCGCGGTTCCGGTAGATGGTGACTCGCCCCATCTTCGACCCTCTCCTCTGATCCATTAGCTTCACGCAGTTTTCAAACGATCTCCTCATCTCATAAAAAAGGAGGCTCATCATCTCGACATCGTCATCTTGCAACAACTCATCAATGTCGGTATCGTCGGATGTCGACCAATCCGACGAATCGGACATGACAATCTCCTCGTTGTTCCTCTCCATCTGCAAAGGATAGTCACTAATTAGTGGTAAAAAAATGAAACAAAAAGAAAATGAAACAAAATTAAAAAAAAGCACATACTCACCTCTCGGACGAGGCGGCGTCGGCGGCCAGGGCAGGGCAGGAGGGCGGCCGGGGGCGCGGCTTGGATGGCGGGAGGGCGGCTGGGGCAGGGCGAGAGCC
>NC_057798.1:155488796-155501943 GCF_018294505.1 Triticum aestivum | reverse complement strand
CGGGGCGTGGCGCGGTGGGAGGGCCGCCGAGCAGGGTGGCCGTAGGCTGGCGGCGGCCGGATCTGGGGAGGGGAGCTAAAAACTCACTCCCGCGCGAAACTGACGAGAGAACCGGGTCGGGGAGGGGTTGGGCTGCCAACCCCTGTTTCTACAGGCTGGGAAGGAGAATAGGGGTTGCGCCTCTAAAAAAATTTAAGGGTTTAAGGGTTAAGGGGTTCTATTCTTTGCGATTTTTTGTCTCAACCCGTAAAAAAGCGGTTATTTTTTAGGGTTTGAGGGTCTAGGGGTACTACTAGTAATGCTCTAAGCAGGGGAGGTGAGGAGGGGTGGCTGGGCCGGCCGGCTGGATGGCCAGCTAGGTCGAGGCAATAGTAGGGAAGGGGGAGGTGTGCCCCCCCCCCCATTTCATTTTGTATTTTCCTTTTCTTCTTTTTTATTTCTTTCCCGTTTTATTATAGTTTCCTTTTATTTTAGTTTTTGTAAAATACATACTTAGCATCTTATTTAGTATTTCAGTGTAGTCCACTGTCACAAAAAATCTAGTCCTCAAATAATTAAGTTTGATATTTTATTAATTAGTAAAGGCATTTAAATAATTTGGTTTGCTACTATTTAAATCATTTTAGTGCAATTAAGCATTTCATAAAAGGTTGGTTTCACCACCATAATCACTTATGCATTATCTGGCACGACCCGAACATTTTAGTTTCATTGTTTTGAAAACTTTTTTGTTTCCGTAGGTTTTGAAATTGAATTTGAATCGGTTTCGAATCAACACGAGTTTATCAACAATAACCGAAGTGACATGGCATCATTAGAAGAGGGTTACTGTAGCTTAATTATCTGGGCGTCACAATTCTGCTCCACTACAAGAAATGTCATCCCGAGATTTAAGAAGTATAGTTAAGGGGAAGGATAGGTTACGAAATCCTAATGATTCTTCTTGGTTTTGGTTGCTCTTTCTCGAAGAGGATGATCCATTAAATTGGTGTCTTCACTCCTATGCTTCAGTCATCAGGATGAAGCTGGCATCCTTTCTTTGGGAACTCCATCATACCTACAAAAGGATAAGAGGGAAAACTTCAAGGACATATGTCTGCCAGGACTGATATTCGGTAATTAGCTTAGAGATTTTTTCCCAAGGTATCTCTCGAGTTTAAACTTAAGAAAACATCAAGAGCAAAGTAAGAAGGTACAATAAGGAGCTTCAAGCGACCAGGAAATCGTTCGAGGCCTAATCCGAAGGTGATAGGGTTTCAGGGTAACGAGAATAAGTATTGCGTCTGATAATAGAATTGATGATCTCTTAGAAGGTGGCTCGTGAATTACATGCGAGGCCATGCGCGAGGAATAACCTTGGGAACAGGGGGTACAGGAGAGTCTGGTTTCGATCTTGTGGAACTATGGGTTATGGGCCCACCATGTGGGTTAAAAGTAGGAAGGGCGGGGATGTCTTGCACGATCATGTAAGCAAGGCATGTCAAAGGATAGCCTGCCAGTTATGTCGGAAACAACATTGGTACCAAGGGCGAGGGGCGAAGAGAACCATTTTCCTGCTCGTTGAACAAGGTGGACCAATAGGCAAGGTTCTCATCCAGCGGTGGTTACCGAAATGTCATCAACAACAGTAACAGGGTCTTACTGACAGAGTGGTAGAAAAAGGTGCTTACCTAAGCTGGAGAATATTACTGCTTAGATCATATAGACCACAAGAAAGGTTAAACAAAATAATGGAAAGGAAAACGTGTTTAAACACATATTTCAGGGGTATATCATTCCCAAGGACAAGCAGAGCATGATATCCATGACATGATATAACATAGAAAACCCTTTTGGTAAGAGGAGAGAAATTTCATGACATTACCAATACAAAGGTGTTTGGATAAGGAAAATTTTGCATTGTGCTTCAAATGTTTATATTGAAAATCGGGGTACCTCAGACATGCTTCAAGATAGCATTGACATGGTAGTCAAGCAAAGGTCAATCTTTGGGTACACAAAGGATCCATCAGGAACAACTCATAGAATAAGTCTTATAATTTCCACATGGAAGAATGGATAACCTTGCTAATAAGGAACTTTAACAATAGGGCCTCTGGCCAGGTGTGCTAGGCATGATATCACCTTACTGAGTCGTATAACCAATGTTAAAACTCTTGGAAATATGTTCAAACCATCATATTTGCCCCGAGATTCGGAACTGATTGGTGTTGAGATACCACAGACTCAGGATTCCTGAGAAGAAAAGGTGCAACACAAATTGACGAGATGACATTGTAAGATTCTCAGGAAACGAGCTATGGAAGCGAGTTTCGGAACCAGAGTTCATCAGTCAACAAATGAGAGAATGAGGGGGTGGCTGATGAACTCAACCACAATTCATTGAGATTTCCAAAAAGATGGATTTCCACAATTATGTGAACAAGGAGATAACATTAGTCAGATCAAATGATATAATGATGTATGCTCGAGGAAAACATACACAATTTAACAATGATAGAAGGGTGCACCCGAAATTCTAGACTAGGTAGCACGATCAATGTTTGAATGATGGTTCAATAAGCAATAGACTTAGAATGAAACTACCGACCATTAACTTCAAAGCAATAGGGTTGCCAGAAGGGCAGAATCCAAACAGTACCATTCACTTGTAGGTGTCCCGCTTAGAATCGACACGTGGACCAAGTATAGAATCATGATGGTAATAAGTATCACTTGTATCAAAATTCTTAAGGGGTGGTGAAATTCTTGCGACCTTCTTGACATAAAATAGGGTGGTACACAAAGGTAGAACATAATACCAGCTGGATAGCAACTTGCATTCGTAACATGAACAAGTTTGTGGTGAGCGAAAGGTAATGATGTTTTGGATGGTAACTCAAATTACCAAGGGATGAGAATGGCACTTATCATCAAGAATTCGATTGGTAACCCAGAAGGAGTCAAAATATTTAAGATGGCCATGACAATTTTTGTCGAGAGGCTCCTTGAAGAAGCAATCAAATAGCGACTGCATTAGGCAAAAGGATTGATGCAACAGAAGATTATTGGATCCACGGATACGATACAAACTCGAAATCAAGCTTGATGTTCCACGCAAAATGATATGACAAGGAAGATCCACGTAATATTAGCTCATCGGAAAATAGTGCTCCGGGAAGAAGGACCAGTTAGCACAGTTAAAATTTGCATGATAATGATGTAGCCGATTAGGCTAGGAATGACATGATGGAGTATTAAACTTCCCAACAACAAAGTACTAGGAGTACTGAATCATAATGTTGATTCAATTCACTAAACGATTTTCTCGGTTGACGACAACCCAGAACCCATGGAGTGAATATGACAAGAAAAGGGTACTACTTCACCAAAAGTCCAAAAGGGGTAGGGCAATAGCATGATATCCTCGAGATACCAGGGGGTAATACTCGAAAGTTGGACAGAATAAAGGTTGTACATGTGTAATGATCTGCAGAAGACAAGTACTTTAACTTGTCCGAGAAATGGGGTCAAAGAAAAACAATAAGGCTGGTACCATGATTGCAATAGACTAAATCCCAGATATAAGATGAACTTCTACCAAGGGGGAAATTAATTTTAAGAGAAGGATAAGATATACATCGTGTCCATGGGCATGAACACAAAGTTCAAGGTCGACTCCCACTTCTTCAATGCATAACCTTTCATTCAATTCTCGCTTTCGATGAAGTTGTATTGTTGAAATATTATTTGGCAAAACACCAGAAGAGTATGACTCGTGAAAAATCTCGGGTGCATAAGGTTAGGGAAGGCATAGGTTCAACCCATCGGGGCATCTTGGAAACATATACAACAACTTTAGGAGTAATTTATACAAGCTCAAAAGGAGACCATGGTTGAGAAAGCAGAGGATACAATTTACCAAAAGGCATTATGTATTCGAGGAAAGACTCAGAAGGCTATTGAATATCAAGGACATTGTCGATAAAATCCAACAAACGATCTGACGGTCCGCCAAGGATATAAGGTGAGTATAGGTGACGGTGTCCTGGACTAGGGGGTACTCAACGCGTTGTCTCCCGATCAGTTGGATTGGGCCGAGGACCCCCATGGCAGTATACTCATGGGCCAGTCCGGACAGCTGCCACATACAAGGAAGAATCAACAAGACTTGGCGATCAAGACAAGGACTCCTCCCCCACCGGCGTATTCGGCTAGGACTCTTGTTATCCTAGGCCTCTGGTGTATTATATAAATCGGGGCCAGGCTAGTCGATAGACATATATAACAACAATCATATCATAGGCTAGCTTTTAGGGTTTAGCCTCTACGATCTCGTGGTAGATCTACTCTTGTACTACCCATATCATCAATATTAATCAAGCATGACGTAGGGTTTTACCACCATCGAGAGGGCCCGAACCTGGCTAAAACATCGTGTCCATTGCCTCCTGTTACCATTGATCCTAAGACGCACTGCTTGGGACCCCCTACCCGAGATCCGCCGGTTTTGACACCGACATTGGTGCTTTCATTGAGAGTTCCGCTGTGTGATCGACGAAAGGATCAATGGCTCGACTGCAGGTCAACTGCGACGTCGGCTTCTTCGTCACCAGCTTGACTGGTCACCTTGGCTTGACCGAGGACTGCGCCCTACCTCCGATCGTCATGTTCGGATGAAGGCCTTCATCAACACCAACTCCGATCTCTATCAAGATCATGGAGGAGTCATCCATGGAGCTCGGGGGCTCAACGTCAACATTGCCCTCAGGCGACCGTGCTGTTTTTCTGGACAACAAACTTGTATCCGCCGCCACCGCCTCCTCAAGTGTCGCCTAAACGATTACTTTAGTGGAATTATGTGGAATTAAGTCTACAACAACCCTGCAAAAATTTCATCGAGTTCCGATGGAGGAATCTCCGGCAATCTCCGATATACCGGAGCCCTGTTGAATCTGGACGAGAATCCGGACGAGTTTAGGGCGTGGTATCCAGCGTCTAGGTCGGATGTCCTCTAGAGGATCCAACCGTTGATTTGCTGCAGAATCCCCTTATCTACCACCTGCCAAAAATTCAGCTCGATCTGACCGTCCAAACTCCGGGAAACTTCCGATTAGTGCATCACTTTTTGGATTTGTTTTCTGCGCGAAAACGAATCCGACCCGAGTTCGTCTTTTTTATGAACGGGATTTCGGACATCCTTTTTGAAGGAAGTTTTGTATGGGGTATTGTGTTTTGTTCCCGAACACATCCCACTAACTTTAAGATCTTTTGAACATGATCTTCAACATCATGCTGATGTCAAACCAGTCCGGCAATATTGCTCCACGGCTGCCAACCTGCGCTAGACATGTCGTCACTTTGTTGAGCCAAGCTCAAATTCTTCGGATCATCATCTTGGCAAGCCGAACAAGAGTCCGGCATCGCGAAGGATAAATCATTACCAACATCGCCGCCCCACGGATTACACGGAGCGGGCATACCAGCATCGCCGCACGGTCGCTTCATCAAGCCGGCATCGACAGGGCCGCACTATTGCTTCTTCAAGCTGGTGTCCATCACGCCGACCTACTTTGACATCTCGGTTGGACCGGGGGCTTCGCCATCTCTTCATCAACCTACTCCGGACACTTCGGCGTCACTAGCCGACCAGGCATGGGTGCACGGATCGAGTCCCAATTTTGGGAATCACCTTCCTTCGGATTGCTACAACAAATAAACCAGGTGCTATTAATCCAGATATTTCTTTTTGCTTGTTTGGGTTAAAATTTTTCCAAGGAATTATTACTCTGGTTAGTCCAGCATATGTACACAGGTCTATCAAATGGTGGCCGCATTATCGACGGTTGCATGATGGTTCGGTCAGTTTCCGTACACAGTTCGGCGAACGCCGCATCCGAAACTCGGACCGACCTATGAATCCAGGCTTTGCCACGTCTTTATTGCATTACGCCGACGACTTGCATCGACATCGACTTCGGCGCCGGGCCATATTTCTTTTACTACTCACTTTGCATAAATTATTTATTATGCAACATTTTTTTAATTCCTATTATTACTATTATCCCTGGTCTGCACTATTTTTTGTGCACAGGAAAATGATCCAGCCAGACTATATCCTTTGACGTCACCTCGGCTGGACGGGGGGCTTCGTCAACACTTCATTACCCCATGCCAAGGACTTCGGCATCACTCTGTCGTCCTGCATTGACCGTGCTATGTCACCACTTCGGAGTGCCGAGCTCCTTGCTCCGCCACCTTGGGACCGGCTTGGGGGATGGAACCTTGTCCCGCATCAAGCTCGGACCGCGTCGTCAATACCGAACACATTAACCAGCTAAGTTGCCTTCATGCTCAAAGTTTTAAATTTCTAACTTGTGTTCGGTTCGACCAAGAATTATACATTTTTGTAAAAAATTTGCTTGTACAAATTTTCCTTGTCGAAACTTTGTTCGCACACACTTGACGTGCTACCCGCGCTCATTATAACTGGGGGCTTCTTTAACAGAAGCTTATTAATACGGGCTTTATGCCCAACACATCTGTCGCACTTCCGCATGTACCTTTTATTCACCATTATATGCATCGATATGACTTAAGTTTTGGCCAAGCTGGGTTGCCTGACTCCTGTGCTTACCCCTACGTTCCCGATTGTTCGGCTAGGTGGTAAAGGGAGCACCTCTACGATTGTTACTGTCGGGTCAGCCGGATGTGTACCTCAGACTGGGTGAAGCCGAAAGCTAGCGTTCTTAAGGGAATACTCGGTCGGTGAACTAAAATATGATTTCTTACCTATTTATTTACCTGCCCCCAGATGTTTTTCTGCTCTTTTCGTAGTCCGGACATACACTTTAGGGAATGCCTCCCAGGGAAAGGAACCCCTACGGAACTATTCTCCCTGGAAGATATTTCTTACTAACCATGTAATATAACATAACTAGTTGGGCACTTGTCTGATAAAGCACTAATGACCCCTACGCCTGGTCTCCACGCATGCCCCGGTTTTTATAACCGCGAGGGTATTCGGACACACTCCGGACTATTGGGTCCAGAGGTTGAAGCGAAAAGGTCCGCTACGACAAACGATCTACAATCCGGCTAGAAGGCATTCTACATGTCACCTTACATTATATAGTCAACTTTTACCCAAGTCACTTGGGGGCTCTTATGTTTATTTGAGCCGTTTCATACTAAGTGTTTCTCTTCTTAGTCGTTGCAAAGTTTTTATTATTATTTATCCCTCCTTTTTTCGACACAAGTGTGCGGTTACTAGCCATAGGCTGACCCGCTTGAAGTTTTGAGATAGGATGTGTCATGTTAAAGCACGGCAGAAGCACCTTTTTTCTAAAGTCCAATTTTCGTATTGGCACCGAACACTTGATCTAGTTCGGACATTAACCTTTTGAATAAGTTTTTTGGCTTTTCGAGCCCATGGCACTTTTAAACTATTTGTGTGTTTTCAGCACAAGTCTCGCAGTGCAGCGCCGGACACCTTTAGAGATTCGGCAAAAACATTCTCAGATATTGCTATATATGCATCGGTTTCGAATTGTGTCTTCGGTCAATAGTTGGGTTGCCGGGCTCCTGCGCTTGCCTCCTATGTTCCGCTTTGTTCGGCTAGGTGTGCAAAGGGAGAACCACTGCGATTGTGCTTCCAGCTCACATGGTTAAGCACCTTAGTGGAGAAAGCCAAAAACTGACTGTCACAATAAGCGTAAACTGGTCGGCGATCCGATGACGGCGTTAAACAACGGGCCATTCATAACATTGGCCGAAGTGTTTCCGGCTTGACCTCGACTGTCGCCGAACACTACCGGGGGCTATTAACTGGCCTCCCAAACTAAATCCTCGATCTTTTGCTCTTACATTGGAGCTGAGGTTTCATGATCATGCTTAGCATGACAACCCAAAGAAAGGAACCGATAGCGGGACTATTTTCTTTGGAAGACATTTCTTCTGTTAAACAGCAATATAGCATATCTCTCCGCGTACCTTTGTTTAGAAAGCCGTATGACCAGATTGCCTTGTTTGTCGTAAATCTTTGCCCTCATAAAGGATTTATAAAGTAGGACAAACACTCCTCGGCTACTGGCCGAGGAGGTTGAAGCCCATGGTCGGTCAACAAAGTTTTGTACAATGCGGATCCGAGCATTAATGACATAAAGTACTTGGATACATTGAGTCATTACACATAATTTGTGATTTTACTATGGATATTGATCCTTAATTCGGCCACCCATGCCCGCATTAAGGCTCGGGGGCTACTGGGCTTTGGGCTTATTATTTACAAATATTAAAGGGGCACATTGATCCCCTGATCTGGTGTTGCCACCCGACCAGTGTCTCGGGGGCTACTGCATTGCTTGTTCTATGCAGAAAATCTTAAGTGCAATACAGTTTCCGAGGAGATTTTGATCCTCAGGTTGGTCGGCCGCACCCAATCTGAGTCTCGAGGACTGAGCACGCCGCTTTTTGTGTCCCGAAGTATTCTGCTGAGCAAGGACTTGATCCTCCGACCGATTTTGCAAATCAACCTGAGTCTCAGCGGCTACAGGGATCAGCGGTCTTATGTCATCCTTCATGTGCATCTCAGGTTTTAGACCGATACCCACCTTGAGGGCTACTGGCTATGTATCTCGGTAGAGAATAAATTGCACCAATCAAAAACATTGACAAAAAATCGGCCCACATTCGGGGTGGTGCACCACCTCGGAAGCAGACCGGCATAAAGCTCGGGCGCTAGTGGCTGGCTCCATAGAGGGCATTTCCGGCATTAAGCTCGGCTAAACTCCTTCGAACTTCTTTGAACCAAGGTGATTTACGACACCTCGGATAAAGTCCGGCGTTGGATCTCGGATACATTGTCCGGCGTTGGATCTCGGATACATTGTCCGGCGTTGGAGCTCGGATACAGTCTAGCGTTGGAGCTCGGATACATAGTCCGGTGGTAGAGCTAGGAAGCAGTCCGGCATTGGTGCTCGGCTGCAAAAGATACCTCGAATGCAGTCCGGCGTTGGAGCTCGGACGCAAGAGGACGTTGCCACCCGGGAACAACTTCAAACCCGAGGCATGGCATAAAAATAACAAGGCATTGATAAAGGCCGTAAACTTAAAGGGGCTCCTCGGATACCCAACGCGTAAACTCGTTGAATGCATTTCGGCGATCCTCAAGATAGAAGATGAGAAGATTTGTTGAACCAGTTTTCAAGACCGGCAACCGAAGATGAAGAACAGTTCGGAAGAATCGAGGAGCGTCCCTAACTTGAAGACCAGTTCAGGGCGCTACTGACGGTGTCCTGGACTAGGGGGTACTCAACGCATCGTCTCCCGATCAGTTGGATTGGGCCGAGGACCCCCATGGCCGTATACTCATGGGCCAGTCCAGACAGCTGCCGCATACAAGGAAGAATCAACAAGACTTGGCGATCAAGACAAGGACTCCTCCCCCACCGGCGTATTCGGCTAGGACTCTTGTTATCCTAGGCCTCTGGTGCATTATATAAACCGGGGCCAGGCTAGTCGATAGACATATACAACAACAATCATACCATAGGCTAGCTTTTAGGGTTTATCCTCTACGATCTCGTGGTAGCTAGATCTACTCTTGTACTGCCCATATCATCAATATTAATCAAGCAGGACGTAGGGTTTTACCTCCATCGAGAGGGCCCGAACCTGGGTAAAACATCGTGTCCCTTGCCTCCTGTTACCATTGATCCTAAGACGCACTGCTTGGGACCCCCTACCCGAGATCCGCCGGTTTTGACACCGACAATAGGTACTCAACCAGAAGAAGAAAGCATGCAAGGGATCAGATTATAGAAACAACTGACTAATTCAAAGCTCAAATGTAAAGGAATTATGATTTACAAATCAAGGGATCAAAGGCAAATGCTCTGATTAAGGATGGACAAGATGAGTAAGCTTAGGGGTACAATCGATGACAATTTGATTGGTCGAGATCCAGCTCATGTTTAAAATGACGTTTTTGCTAGAAGGATGAATTCTAGTATCTGATTGAGGATTGTGAGCATTCACAACATATTGAATCAACAGACTCAAAATGATAATGACAAGGTATGCCAATAAGATTACGGGACTTATGGGATTAACCATGATGCAAGCAAACAAGAATTTCAAGAGCAATAGGCTACTCAGGATTTTCAAAAGACCAAATGGTATTTCAGAGACTTTTGTGAAATACATGAATCAACTGGGGATAAGTGGATACTTGATAACTGCAAGAAATTACTCGTAGGGGTATTCATGTGGCAAATAACTGCAAGGTAGTAAGCTCAAAGGATTCTCGGAACAACCGAGAATAGTTCGGGGCATCTTGTAATAGCAAGATCAATGGGATTGAATGTAAGAATGGCAAGTGGGTGTAGTTATCCATAAGGATATAACAATGGTAGGAAATTCGCAAAGGCGGTGGGCACAAGCGTCTTGGGAAGACATCTAATAGCATCTTTAGAACCTTCTAGTGAAGCAGTCTATCATCTGCAAATAAAGCGGCTCTCCGGGAGGAAGTGATCACGAGATCCTAATGTTAGAGTTAGAAAAATTCATTGAACCCAAATAGAAGAGAGATCAGAGTCCTAGAGTCTAGACGAGGAATAAAAGATCCTAATACCACCCAATGGCGACATGGGCCCGTAAGCCACACAACCATGTTAGTAAAAGTTTGCAATGGCTAGACTCGACTTCAACCAAGGAGTGTGAAATGGGGATTCCTACAGGTAGTCGGCTCTGATACCAACTTGTGACGCCCTCGATTCAATCATACACTAATCATGCACGCAAATGTGTATGATCAAGATCAGGGACTCACGGGAACATATCACAACACAACTCTAAAAGTAAAATAAATCTTACAAGCCTCATATTACAAGCCAAGGGCCTCGAGGGCTCGAATACAAGTGCTGGAACAAAAACGAGTCAGCGGAAGCAACAATATCTGAGTACAGACATAAGTTAAACAAGTTGCCATAAGATGGCTAGCTCAAACTAGGATACAGATCGAAAGAGGCGCATGCCTCCTACCTGGGATCCTCCTAAACTACTCCTGGTCATCGTCAGCGGCCTGCACGTAGTAGTAGGCACCTCCAGTGTAGTAGGAGTCGTTGTCGACGGTGGCGTCTGGCTCCTGGGCTCCAACATTTGGTTGCGACGTCCGATAAGAAGAGGAAAAAGGGGGGAAATAGGAAGCAAAGCAACCGTGAGTACTCATCCAAAGTACTCGCAAGCAAGGATCTACACTACATATGCATGGGTATATGTGTAAAGAGGCAATATCGGTGGACTGAACTGCGGAATGCCAGAATAAGAGGGGGATAGCTAGTCCTATCGAAGACTATGCTTCTGGCAGCCTCCATCTTGCAGCAGTAGAAGAGAGTAGATGGTAAGTCCTCCAAGTAGCATCGTCTAGCATAATCCTACCCGGTGATCCTCCCCTCGTCGCCCTGTAGGAAAGCGATCACTGGGTTGTCTCTGGAACTTGTCTGGGTGTGTTTTATTAAGTATCCGGTTCTAGTTGTCATAAGGTTAAGGTATAACTCCAGGTTGTCCTTTTACTGAGGGACATGGCTATTCGAATAGATAAACTTCTTTGCAGGGGTGCACCACACTTCCCAACACGCTCGATCCCTCTGGCTGGACACACTTTCCTAGGTCATGCCCGGCCTCAGAAGATCAACACGTCGCCACCCTACCTAGACACAATAGAGAGGTCATCACGCCGGTCTAAATCCTATGCACGCAGGGGTCTGGGCCCATCGACATTGCACACCTGCATGTTGCGTACGCGGCCATTGAGTAAACCTAACAAACTCCATTACAAAGGAAGTTGCGTTACGCGGTCCAATGCGGCGCACGCCGCTCAGTCGCTGACATCAAGAAGGCTTCGGTTGATACCGCGAAATCGAGTGCCCATAACTGTTCCCGCGTAGTTGGTTATGTGTATAGGCCAGTGGCCAAACTCGGATCAAATACCAAGATCTCTTTAAGCGTATTATTTTGAAGTAACCGCGGACACCGACCAAGGCCAGGCCCACCTCTCACCTAGGTGGTCTCAACCTGCCCTGTCGCTCCGCCACAAGGATCCACAGAGAGGGCAGTTGGGACAAATGTCCTTTCAACCCCCAATCCATGAATCACTCGCGGGTACTCTATGAGCCGACCCGACTTTAGTCACCATCTATATACTATGTATGTATGTATAGTATATACCCGTGGTCACCTCCCGAGTGATCATCACCCAATAGTATAGCAAGGCCAACGGACAAGAATGTAGGGCCACAGATGATAAATTAGCATCCTATACTAAGCATTTAAAATTGCAGGTAAGGTATCAACAAATGTAGCAACAATGACAGGCTATGCAACATAATAGGATCAACCAAAACAGGAACATGCTATACTAGTCTAATGCAAGCAGTAGAGGAAAGAATAGGCGATATCTGGTGATCAAGAGGGGGGCTTGCATGTTTGCTCTGGCAATAAGGAGGGGTCGTCAACTCCGTAGTCGAACGGGGCAGCAGCAGCGTCGGTCTCGTAGTCTACCAGAGACAAGAAGGGGAAGAAACAATAAATATAATGCAAACATAAGCATGACGATGCAAGTCGTGAAAATGAGCGGTGCTAGGTGTGCCCTAACGCGGTAGTAGGTGATAACGGCGAAAGGGGAAAATATCCAAAGTATCCCTGTGTTTCGTGTTTTCAGACAAATAAACCGGAGGTGAAATGTTGCAGGTTCACAATGCTATAGACGTGTGGCTGACGAACGGGCTACGTATTCGGATTCATTTCATCGTTTTGAGCAACTTTCATGTACAAATATTTTCATCTGAGCTACGGTTTATTTTCTATGATTTTCTAAAGTTTAAACATTTTTTGGAATTTATTTAGTTAATTTAAACCAACATTATCCAGAATAGTGTGGGATGACATATGTATGACATCAGTAGTCAACAGTACGGTT
Organism: Triticum aestivum; assembly: GCF_018294505.1. Classification (NCBI taxonomy): domain Eukaryota; kingdom Viridiplantae; phylum Streptophyta; class Magnoliopsida; order Poales; family Poaceae; genus Triticum; species Triticum aestivum. Next base: position 155,488,985 of record NC_057798.1, on the reverse strand, counting down.
GACCTAGTCAACCTGACAGGTGGGTCCCATGTGTCAGTGACTAATTAGTTAATTAACAGTAGTTAATTAGGTTAATTATTTATTAGGTTAATTAATAACAATTTATTAAGTTAATTAATTTAGTTAATTAATTAATTAATAGCTTATTTATATTTTCTTTTATTATTATTTTAAATTCTTTTAATTCTT
>NC_057798.1:155483945-155488503 GCF_018294505.1 Triticum aestivum | reverse complement strand
CCGTCATAGGCACGAGGGTGCCTTAGTAGGGTGTAGGCGAAACGGGCGATGTGGGCGACGAGGCTAACCGGGGTTTCACCCCGGTGGTGCGGGCGCGAGCGCCAGGGCGTAGCAGCAGGCGACGCCAGCGGAGGGCTGCGCGCTCATGGGACCTCTGGGGTGCAGCGCCGCGAGCGAGAGGAGGGGCTGTAGGCGCGCGGGCCGGTGACGCCAGAGCTGGGCGAGGTCGTGGCCGAAGTGGCCGGAGCAAGGGAGGCAATGGCGCAAGGCGGGGCCGCAGCAAGGGGACACATGAGGCATGGTGCGGTGGGGCGGCAGGGAGGCGGGCACGCAGGGAGCAGCGGGGAAGCAGCGCAGCGGCGGTGCAACAATGCAGCAGGGAGCAGAGGCGAGAGGTGGGGCGTGCGAGTGCACAGCGATGTGGGCGCGGTCAGTGGCAGGCGGCGGCGATGGGGGAAGTTGGGCAAGGCGCAGGGATAGGGTGCGGCCAGTGGGGTGAGGCGAGGCGCTGTCGCGGGCGCGGGGGCAAGCGAACAAGGCCGCATTGCAGGTGGCCACGACAAGGCATGCGCGTGCACGTGAGCGGCTGTGGGAGCGCACGAGGTGTGGCGAGCACAGCTACTGGGAGGACGACGTGCGCGGTGACCTGTGGGGAAAGAGGAGGGGATGTAGCGGCTCACAGGGGCCGGACGGGGAGGGCAGCGGGCTCGGGGTAGCGCGGTTGAGGAGGTCGGGGACAGCGCGGTGAGGCCCGGCGATGGCGTGGCGTCGGTGGGGTCGCGAGGCAAGGTGACGCCAACGGGGTCGGGGCGGCAAGCGCAGGGGTGCTACCCCGATCTAGATCCACGGGAGGGGGGAGACGAGGGAGGGTGAATCGGGGGTAGTGAGGGTAGTGGGCTAGGGTTTGCGGGGTGGGTGGTTAAGCAGGGGAGGTGAGGGGGCTGGCTGGGCCGGCCGGCTCGATGGCCAGCTGGCCCGAGGCAATAGTAGGGAAGTGGGGGATGTGTTCCCTCTTCATTTTGTATTTTCCTTTTTTTTCTTTCCTGTTTTATTATAGTTTCCTTTTATTTTAGTTTTGTAAAATACATACTTAGCATCTAATTTAGTATTTTAGTGTAGTCCACTGTCACAAAAATCTAGTCCTCAAATAATTAAGTTTGATATTTTATTAATTAGTAAAGGCATTTAAATAATTTGGTTTGCTACTCTTTAAATCATTTTAGTGTAATTAAGCATTTCATAAAAGGTTGGTTTCACCACCATAATCACCTATGCATTATCTGGCACAACCCGAACATTTTAGTTTCATTGTTTTGAAAACTTTGTTGTTTTCCTAGGTTTTGAAATTGAATTTGAATCGGTTTCGAATCAACACGAGTTTATCAACAATAACAGAGGTGACGTGGCATCATTAGTAGAGGGTTACTGTAGCTTAATCCTCAATGCAATCTCTCAGAAGGTAATCGATCCAGAAATCATACCAAGGTTCGAGAATGATTTGGTGCAATGCCTTGTCAGTTTCGAGTTGGTGTTCCCACCATCCTTCTTCAATATCATGACCCATGTCCTAGTTCACCTATGCGAAGAGATTTGTGTCCTGTATTTCTACACAATATGTTCCCCTTTGAGGGGTTCATGGGAGTCTTAAACAAATATGTTCATAACCGTGCTAGGCCAAAAGGAAGCCTCTCCAAGGGCCATGAAAATGAGGAGGTCATTGAGTTTTGCGTTCAATTTATTCCTGACCTTAAACCGATTGGTGTTCCTGAATCGCGGCAAAAGGGCAGAATGGTTGGAAATGGCAGGCTAGGACCGGATCAAATAATATGTTTGGACGGGCATTATCTCGCTGAAGCACACTACACAATTCTACAAAATTCCGCCTTGGCGGCTCCGTATATGGAGGAACACAAGAATATTCTAAGCTCCAAATACCCAGAGCAGTCTAAAGACTGGATTACACTGAAGAAACGAGGACTTTCACCATTTGGTTGCAGACACGTGCCATGCATGATGCCGCTATTGAAGATGACATGTACTTGTTGTCCCAGTTACCATCTTCGGATATAATAACTTTCAAAGGGTACGAGATAAATGGGAATAAATTTTACACGATCGCCCAAGATAAAAAGAGCACCAACCAAAACAGTGGTGTTTGATTTGATGTAGCAACCAGTAGGGGAAAGGACACATATTATGGTTAGAGGAGATATGAGAACTTGACTATGGACATGATTTGAAGGTCCCTTTTTTCGGTGCCGTCAATATGACAGGAGGCGGTGTAAAGGAAGACCCGCAGTACAGAACGACAACAGTGGATCTCAACAATCTTGCATACGCATACGAACGATTCATCCTAGCCTATGATGTGGCGCAGGTTTTCTATGTGAAGGACATGTCTACCAAGCCGAGAAAAAGAAAAGATAAGGAAGCGAATACATCATATGATGAGCCAAAGCACCACATAGTTCTTTCAGGAAAAAGAAACATCATGGGAATGGATGACAAGATAGACATGTCAGAAGATTATGAAAAGTTTCATGAAATTGCTCCCTTCACAGTGAATATTGACCCGAGCATCCAGTTAAATGATGAAGATTGTCCATGGTTACAGCGCAAAGGGACACACGCGAAGAAAAAGTTTCACACCCAAAGATAGTAGGGAATCTTTGTAATAGTTAGGGTGCTTATGTGTTTTGCATTTGAAATGTGTACTTTTGTGCTTCGGACAAACATGTCCCTTTCTGACTTCATTTTCTAATTTTCAGCTCATTTACTGATTTGTTTTGAGTTAAATGACTATGAAATTGAAAAGCACTACAAATGAACTCTGAAAAGGTTGGAACTTGGCATGGTATCAGCATTTCACCCACATAACATGTGCAAAAAATTTGAGAGGGTTACGGCAAAAACTGGATGCACTTCGTGTAGAAAATGGACAATCTCTTTCGAAGTATCAGGGTTCGGACGAAAACTCATCTGTTACAAATGCAATTCATTTTTTAACTTATTACAACTCCAGACTTTTTGTGTGTTCAGTATGCACCATTCAAAGCCACGTTATCAACTTTCAACCCTTTTTGACATCATTTGCTATTTTTCATGCATTTACTGATTTTTTGAACTAAATGACCCTGAAATTGAAGAGCACCACAAATGAACTCTGAAAAGGTTGAAAGTTGGCATGGTATCATCATTTCACCCACATAGCATGTGCAAAAAAGTAGAGAGGGTTACGATAAAAACTGGATCCACTTCGTGTACAAAATGGACAATCTCTTTCGAAGTATCAGCGTTTCGGACGAAAACTCATCGGTTACAAAGGCATTTCATTTTTTTAAATAACCTAATTATTACCAAGTTGAATATAATTATAAAACACACTAATATTATACATAAGAAAAAATAATCACTGAAAAATCTATTTTAAAGTAAAGTTATTCCCAAATTAGTTATTCACACAAATTTAAACTATTCAAATTTGAAAACTACTGACACTAATAGAAAGTTTGTAATTTTTGATACCTAAAGCAAAAATATCCACAAAGAAATTCTAAATACAGCAAAAAAAATAAGTCAAAAATAAATAAAAGAAAATAATTAATTAGAAAAGAAAAAGGAAAAAACAAAATAAAAAAGCCCGCCTACTCAGCCACAGCGGCCTGCATACGACTAGAAACCCAACCCGCAGTTTGGTGAGGATGTAGGCCCGCTAGCCTAGTAGGCCCAACAGGGCAGCTCAGATTGTTTAGGTCACAAGGGCCTGCTTAGAGAGGAGCTCGAGAGAGCTACCGCACTGGGGCTTATAAACCAGTGTGGTCGCCCCTCGGCTAGCGAGGTGGGAGTAAACTTATGCACCGCACCGGGCTAGCGCACCCCTTTAGTACCTGGTCATGGCTCCAACCGGTACTAAACGGGGGGGTCTTTAGTACCTGTTGCAGCCACGACCCGGTACTAAAGGGGGTCACTTCCCGCTGCTTGGCTTGGCCAAAACAGACCTTTAGAACCAGTTGGTGGCTACAAGCGGTACTAAAGATCCATCCAATATATACAACACTTGAAAAAAAATCAGTTTTCCTTTGTTCTTCCTCTGTTTCTTCCTCTCCGTCGACGATGCACCGCCTGCCCCGATTGACGCCCTCGCCTCCCATGCTGTCGCCGCACCCGACGCGCTGCAGCCGACGCACCGCCCACGATGTCCCCCGTCGCACTACGCCCGTCGACCCTGACGCGCGGCCCACCGCCCCCGTCGCCCGCCGACCCTCCCTCGAGCTCGCACGTCGTCGCTGCCGCCGCCCCCGATGCCCCGCTGTGAGCCATGTCGCCAAGGCCGCCCTCCCGATCAAACACACAGATGCACACACACACATATTTTCTTATTTTCTGTTTTTAGTTTTTTATACTTTTAGTTATAGAAATGTTAGATTAATTAATATATACATGTTAGATGAATGTTATTTTAGTTTTAGTTATAGAAATGTTAGATGAATTTTACATATAGCAATGTTAGTTAGACGAATTTTGACATTTTTTTCACTACATGATTAGATATGTATAT
>NC_057798.1:155477944-155483601 GCF_018294505.1 Triticum aestivum | reverse complement strand
TAACAAATTTGATACTTATACACACACACACACACACACACACACATATATATATATATATATATATATGTTATATGAATTAGATATTTAAATGTTAGATGCATGTTTTTTTTAGTTTTTTATGCTTTTATTTATAGAAATGTTAGATGAGCGTTAGATATATAGAAGTTGTTAAGAGAATCCGTTATGTTACATTTGCATATAGAATTTGTATATAAGAAATCACAATTCAATCGTTTTAAAAAATGTTACATTTGCATATAGTATTTGTTCTCGACATCAATTATGCCCAAACCGCATCTTCGTCGTCGACCCGTTCGCGACGATGTCCAGCTTTAGAGGAGCCATGTCTGAGTCTGGGCTCCGCCGGGCTGGCACTGGGAAGTGCTACCTTCAGGGGTGCGCCGCTTGGTGAGGAACCCAGCCCCGGGTCCTGTCGTCGACCCGGAGCTCCTTTGGTGTCGTTCGCGTGGGCCTATTTCGGTGCGGAGGGAGACGGCCCTGCTGGAGGTGGTACGTCGCCATGTCAGGGAGGAGGACGAGCACGTCCGTCGCTACATGACTGCTATGGACGTCAGTTTCTCCAATACCCGACAGGTTCTTCCGGGATCTCACCCGAGCTATGATCCTATGATGGTTCCTTCTCTTTGGGTGTTCACCTCCTGCGCCTCAGGAACCACGAGTGAACTAGATAATTTGATAGTATTCGATCTATATTAGCTAGCTAGTGATGTATTTGATAATATTCAAGACGATGTATTCGAGATTATATATATTATTCGATAATATTCAAGACGCTGTATTCGAGATTATATTCGATGATGCATATTAATTATGTACTATAGTATCTACTATTATTCGAGATGCATATCACTTACCTACTGTTATTTGAGATGCGTATTAAATTATTTTAAATTTCTTCTGAATTAGTTAAATAAAAGTTATGGCGTACAATTCCGGCAGAGAAGGAGAATAGGCTATGTTCGAGCTCATACGCTCCCCGAGCCGGCCAGATGATCGGAATGAATAAGATGATGACTCCCAATATCTGAACAATACCGGGTAGGGTGATATGATATTCGATCAAGACGACCGAATTGATGAAGTCCAGAACTATGATGATGATCTTGAAATAGAAATTACCGGTGAGGTATATTTATAGAAGCAGACATCTAGTGATCGTCACATGTTTTAAATGTTTGTGTGTGTGTGTGTGGCACCCTGGCTCAGAGAAAACCGGAACGCCTCGTATTCTAGCCCAGAGATCAAGATGAAGTCTTCTGGAATACGGCACTGCTTAGCACAGAACAAACCAGCTCTTTATTACAATCTATTTGGGTACAAGGGTTACATTGGTACGACGACACTGTGCCTTCCTCAGTTGCTTTATGCAAGTAGCAAAGCAACACGATGCAGTAGAAGAACTCTAGCAGCAGAACAACAACGACGGTGGTGAACTCCACTCTACGGGGACTCTGGCTGGAACGCTTATCCTAGCTCGCACAAACGGAAACCATGACAAGCAAGCAATCAAATCCGGCATGACCTGCAAACTGGCATCACACGCCAGGTCAGTACATTGAATGTACTTGCAAGCTCACATTAACCAGAAGCATTCAAGACAAACAACAGCATGGCAATTACAGGTTAAACAGGAATTATCATGAGATCATCAGAATAACATGGCATGAACAACATAAACATGGTACAACTAGAACAATATGAGCATATTAATCCGACAATACTAGCATGCAACATGATGACACTATCATGCACTACTTATTCTGCTCGGGTTACCTCGTAACCGACACATGCATCACTTACCAACCTCGGACATCACACGATCATCTCATGATCAAATCAAGCTTGGTATAAACAATACCGTAGCGATCATCAAATGACCACAAGTAGCTTGATCTTTACCCATGACTCTCGCACAACATCACGAATATACAACATCTCGGTATCCTCGATACCACGGTGATCCTTACGGCGACCACAACCACGACCAACACTTGGCCCATGATCCTTACGGCGATCACAACCACGACCAATAAATGGCCCGTGATCCTTACAACGATCACAACCCGACCAATAAATGGCCCGTGATCCTTACGGCGATCACAACCACAGGTTGTGATTAATCAAGTTATTCTTATTACTGTTGACTCACGGCGTGACCTACTTTCGAACTGGGCCCTTATCTGCGGGCTCGGCTATCGATAGATGTAATACACACTCTGCAGAGGTTAGTACATTGTACCCACACTACGGAACCCATGGCCTTGCACTCCCATTCGGGTGGACCAACGGCGTTCTGACAAAACCGTCCTACTGCCATGACACTCTCCCGGCCACTCCGACTCACTCCCCTCTGGGCTAAGTCATGGGTAGCCCCATGTCTACCTCAAGACACAACGACCACCATCCTGGCCACGATCCACTCTGGGACCCGGATCCTTAAACTCATCAACGGGCACACAAGGCTTATGTCCGCCTACCTGATCAGGGTAGCGCGCGCCCATAACCTTCCCTCGTTGGAGGCACCAGCGAGAGGCACAACAATTGACCCAGTTAGGACCGTCCCATACCGGTAAGGGTGGTTGAACTGGTCAGCATCGATTCAGTGGCACCATGACTCAGCCAATAGTTGTTCAAGTTCAATTTAATCCGGTTAAACTTGAATGCAAATATGCTGAGCCATGATAAAATGCATGGACATGATATCAACATAATCATGAGGGTATCACATAACTATCCACCATATCAACAATAAATAATATCCACTAAGCATGGCATACTGACTAGCACGACCATCACCAACATCAACATGTACTACTAGCAAGCATAAACATATGAAAGGTAATACTAGCAGGTAGAACATGATAATAGAGTTCAAGCCAATATAGCACAAAAGTGAACATGCAACTCTAAACATCACCGGAACAACGATAACCATCTTTTCACCGAGCAAACATTTAATAAAGGTTCAAGTTGAAAACCATGGCTACTGCATGACTATCATGCAAGTGGTTATTGTGGCTTTCCTGGGGTGGAAGAGATTACCAGGGAGAAGTGCGAGAAACTCGCGGAACGAATCACCGAAAAATGTTCTCTCTCGAAGGGGGCTGATTAAGGGCAGGGGCAAAATGGTCATTTTCACAGTGTCAAACCACAGTGAAAGCGAAACCAACAGAACGGGCTCGATGAAACAAAGAAGTAGGCTTTGGAATCACCTCATTTGGAGTTACGGGTAAAAAGTTATGGAGTGTTTTCTGCTAGGGACCTATCTGCAAGAAAATTCTTTCAAACAGGGGCCTGGACAGAAAACAAAAAGCGCATTTGACGAAATGCGTTTTCGGTGGATGAAAACATAGACGCCCAAATGCGTCTCCACTTATCCACGTCAGCGTGCACCGGTCAACGCGGGGCCGACTCTTGGGTCGCTTACAGGCGGGATCCATCACATCTTCTCTCTCCTCCCATGCCTCCTTCTTCTTCCTCTCGTGCCTGGCCACGACAGAGAGCAGAGGAGGAGGGTAGGGGTGCTGCCGGCGCTGGCCCCGCCGACTCCGGCCGCTCCAGGCCAAGGCGAGGGCACCGGCGGCTTCAGGATGGCGCGTCGCCTCCATCCCGAGGCAGAGGGGGCGCCGGGGAGGGGTAGAGTGGAGGGGAGGCCGCGGCGACGCGGACTACAAAGGCGGCGGCTGGTCAAGAGGCACGGCCCTAGAGGGGCTCCGGCGACGAGGGGAAGGGCAGGGGATACTCGCCGGAGTGTGGGGAAGGCGATGGTGGTGGCTAGAGGTGGAGGAGGGCTCGGCTTCGGCCGAATTTAGGCCAGAGGGGGCGGAGGCCATGGCAGCAATGGTGGTCGTGGAGGGCGTCTCGAGCTCGGGGAATTGTATGGGCGGGGCTATAGGAGGTGCAGGAGGCGAGTGGTGAGCTCGGAGAGGCTCGGGGAGGGCTTAAATAGCCGCGGGGGCGAGGTGGCTGAGCTCGCACTGCCGCAGACGCGTGGACGGCGTCGCGGACGCGTGTGCTCGCGTTTGAGCTTGGGGAAGACGACGGGGAGGCACAGAGCAGGGGCTCATGGGGCATAAGAGGGCCAAGGGAGTGCAGGGAGGATGCGGCCGAGGAGGAAGACGATGGTCGGTGCAGTGTGCTCTCGTGGGCGCTCGGCTGCGAGCGTCGGTGAGGAAGCGGACGGAAGGGGAGAGGGGTCCAGGGGAACGGCGACGATGAGAGGAAGCCAAGGGACATGCTCACGAGCGCGAAGTCGAAGAGAGGGGGAGGGGCCCGAGCAAGAAACCATTCTGGACGCGGCCATTGCATGCCAAAGCGGTGGTCACCATGCAGACTGGCATCAAGAAGAGCCAAATGGCTGGCCAATGTTGTCTAGTGGTAAGTCCTTCGAAGGGTGGTTTCAACTGCAGTGGTAGTTTGGTGAAAACGGCTACGGTTAAAAGGTTAGTGAGCTCTGAAGTTTACTGCAGTAAACTTTATCAGCTCAGTGTGATCAACAGGGAGCTGCTATGTGTCAAGTGTTATGTATGGGGTGTTTAGGCTAGGAAGGACTACAGTCCTGGAGAGTTTGGGAAGAAATGGACCAATATTTACTGCAGTTGCTTCACAACTGACCAAAATGGTCCAGAACCTAGATCATGATGGTGCACTCACATGGAGTGTCAACTTGGGCTAATATTGGGCAAAGCTTAGTCATTTGGTCATATGAAGATTCTCACCAAGTATCATACCCTTTGGCAAAGCCAAAATGGTACTTGTTTCACAAACATCTCTGCTGACCGAAAACTTGAAATAATTTTGGTGGTCAAATGGATCAATGAAATGATGCCAAAATGGGTGGAGAGATGTTTTATGTGTATAAGAATGATTTGGTAATTTATCAGGATTTTTTTAGCAATATAAAATACACTTGCTTCACAACCTGAAAATAATGCCAGAATCAAAGATTTGTTCCCGTGCTCAAATAGATGATTGGATGGGGCTGCAAATGGGTGGACGGGGTTAATACGATCATATTAAGGAGGGTGCAAAATTTCATCTCATTTGTATACTCCTAGCTAGTACTTCCTTCACAAAGTCTTCTGTCTGACAGAAACTTTAAAAATTCACTAAGGAAGATTGGCTAGGCAAATAAAGTTGAACTTGTGCATGAGGCAATTATTTGGACATATAAGCATGCCCAAGGAGTTGGGGAGTAATCAAGAAAAGATAGGTGGCACTTCCTTCACAGAAAACCACACTGGACAAAAATGAAGAATAATTATTGGGGAATTATTTTTGAACATGGAAATGAAAAGTTTTGCCATATTTGATCAAGATATGACCCAAACAATTTATGAGAGTTATTCGGGAATTTTTGGAGTGGTGGAAATATAGGTTGCTTCACAACCTAGGGCAATTTGAGTTATTCCTTTAATAGAAAAGGAATATTCTCAATAAAAAGAATATTGGGATTTGGTCCAAGGTGAAAACGGAAAGGTCTAGAGAAGGATTTGGATATGACAAGCCACTCTGGAAGCAAAGAAGAGGGCATCTTCTTCAGTTTCCACCACAAAGCCACGAAAAAGAAAAACTCTGGCAAAAACCTCGGAAAAACAAAAGAAAAAGAAAGGGCCAAAATCAGGCTCATATAT
>NC_057798.1:155423729-155477597 GCF_018294505.1 Triticum aestivum | reverse complement strand
ATTTGGTGAATCCTACCTAGTTAGTGTGTCCGTGTAGCCATTCCATTTCAATCCCACGATCTAAAAACTGAGCATTACGTGTAGCCTAGGGACTAATTACGTTTACATGCCCGCTTTGTAACTTACAACCATCTTAATTCACAGAAACCCCCCCAAAGCCTTTCAACCAGGAGAGCCATGACTGCTTCTGTTCGTCTTGCACCGCCGCCACTGTTGTCGTGTGCCTCCGATTTGTGTCGACTCGATCCCGATGTCGTTCGGCACCCACGAGAGGCAGGTAGCGTCCCAGTCTTATATGTGCTCGTCTGATCCCACGTTAACAATCGGCAAACGCCCTATGCATCAGTCTGCTCTACATGTACTTCTCGATCTAGACCTATCCCCCCTATAACTGTTAATACTTTCCTATAGCAGCAACTACTGATGAGCAATTAGTAAGTATAACGATGTCATTTGCAATCAGCGATACGGAGGGCATCAAAAGTTTCAGGTAAATCTACACACAGATTAAGTCCTTGTGCATACATGTGTGAGTGTAGGTTTAAAGGCTCATCATGTGGCCATGTGTGCAGCAGTATGGATCCAATCAATGACGTTCAAATGCATATGAGCCATGGAGGATTTAGTACACCCCAAAAGAACACTGACGCACCCCTCTTTGTAAGTTCAGTTTGCACTAACAACTGAAACTATGCATGAAGTGCTTATTCTGGTTTATTCTTGACATTGCAATCTTGATCTTTTACACCTGAATGTGATGAGCACTTGAAGCCTAAAGTGGGTATCACATTTGAAGGACTCGAGGCAGTAGAGAAGTTCTACAAGACATATGCACATGAATCAGGTTTTGGTGTTCGAATTGGACAACAGAAAAAGATTGATAATAAGGTGGTTCGAACTAAGTGTTTCATGTGTAATAGGGAAGGATTCAAGTCAAAACATAGTAACGAGACAGATGACCCCTTGAATAAAAGGTGTAGGCAAACAAATACGTGACACAGTTGTGATGCCCATATCTTTGTTAGACTTTTGGGGGGCAACACCTACAAGATAGACTCATGGGTTGAGCACCATGTTCATGGTCTTGTATCATCTAATAAGCGGCATTTGATCAGATCAAATCGTCCAGTTAGTGAGAGGGCACAGAATACTTTATACACATGTCATAATGCAAGCATTGGAACCTCTCAGGCATGTAGGCTCCTGCAAGTTAGCGAGGGCGGAATTCCAAATGTTGGTTGCTCAAAGAGGGACTTGCAGAATTACTACCAAGCACTCAGGTATAAAATTAGAGATGCAGATGATCAAATGTTTGTGGCCCAATTAGCTAGAAAGCAGGAAGTGAATTCAACATTTTTCTATGATGACGTGAATGATGAGGGGAAGCTAATGCGTGTGTTCTAGGCAGATGCCACAGGCAGGAAGAACTATAGTCACTTTGGTGATGTCATATCCTTTGATTCTACATACACTACTAATCAGTACAACATGATATTTGCACCATTACTGGGGTTAATCATCACTTACAAAGTGTAATATTTGCTGCTGCATTCTTATCAAATAAGAAGGATGAGTCATACAATTGGTTATTTGAGACCTTCTTAAAAGCAATGGGAGGGATATCACCTAGACTCATCATAACCGATGAAGCCACTAGCATCAAGATGGTATTGACGAAGTTCTTCCAACCACAGTTCATAGGTTGTGCATGTGGCATATAATGGAAAAGGTTCCAGAAAAAGTTGGACCTGTGATTAGAGAAGATTCTGAATTTTGGACGAGATTGAAATCATGTGTTTGTTGTTCGAAAACTTCAACATAGTTTGAGCCAAAATGGAATTCCATCATTACAGATTTTGGATTGGAGGAAAATGAGTGGTTGAGTAAAATGTTTATCATTCGACATAAATGGATACCAGCCTACTTTATGGATATATCTCTAGCGGGCATTCTCCGAACCACTTCAAGATTAGAAAGTGCAAATTCCTTTTTAAACCACTTCATTCATCGAAGGCTTGCTTTTGTTGAGTTTTGGCTTAGGTTTGACACGTCTTTAGAATGCCAATGTGAGGAAGAATTAATGGCAGACAACAGAAGCATACATACCACCCCGCAACTATTTACGCCATGGACAATGGAGAAATAGGGTAGTGAGGTATTCACATATGAGGTGTTCGAGAAATTTCAGCTACAGGTTATTGCTGCTAGAGACCATTGTTGTGTTCAGAGTATTACACAAGGCGTGTGGGTAAAAATGTGACCCTGAGAGGTTGGTCTGGTAAGATTAGGGAGGTTTGCTATGACATTGGAAGCATGACAGCAAAAATTTTGTGCAAGTTATTTGAGTCACTCGGTATTCCATGTCGCCATATTATCCAAGTATTGAGGATTGAAAACCAAAATGAGCTTCCTAGCTACTACATTATGAAAAGATGGCAGAAAAGGTGTAAAAGGTAAAAAATAATAATGCATGACAACCGATTTCTTATTGTTTTTCCGAAATCATATGACTAACAACATTATTTTGTTTTGCAGGGAGAATGTTTATGATGAACATGGGAACCTACTAGAAGAAAAGCCCATGTTTATGATGAACATGGGAACCTACTAAAAGAAAATCCCATGGATTCACTTGATGCGGCCACAAGAAAGAAGATTTCGGGTGTACGAGATAAGATGGAAGAGCTTATTCAAAAGGCGAAACATTCAGATGAAGCATTGGACTTCTTAACATCAAGTGTGATGAACATTGAGGCGCCTTTGGACCAAATTATTCCTACAGCCACCCAAAGCACAAGGCAAGAGGAATACGAGGCTTTTATTGTTTGCAATATTCCCACTGAAGTTCATATACATCCGCCGACTGATGTCCATACCATGGGGAGATGCAAAATAATAAAGCGAGGAAAGGAGATCAAGGAGGGGGGCAAAAAAGGAACAAAGAAGGCAAGGCAAAGGTCGCACGTTTGTGCAAGGCGTGCAAGAAAATGGTATTTCATGATAGTCGTAATTGTCCAAGCAAAAACGAGAAAGCGAGTGTCATTGTGCAAGATATGCAGCCAAATGGTGCTTCCTGATATGGTCCAAGCAAAAAATGAATTTATCTATGTTATCATGTACACTCTGATGTATTGAATTATGTAATCTATGAGAATTTGTGTCATGCCAAATTAAAGTTGACTTGATTTCTGAGAGGTTTTGATGCTTGTCAAATTGCTAGAGTATCAGACATATTTATCAATTTCAGACATTTATACCAGCTATGCAAGCATGATTAAATTTCTTTTTAATATTTAAAATTCTACCAGGTGGCAATACTGCATGTTTATTTCCTCCTTATTTTTTGATCAGACTTGCATTGTTCAGAAACCGGACATAGACACCCTAGGCCACTTCTATACTTCAAAAGCTTTACTGAAAAGTTTATGCTTTGAGCACATGACTCAGCTGGTCACCTGTTTTACTAACGCATAACTGAATTAGTCAGTAGCCTTCTTGGCAACAGCAAAGACGACATTTTTTTCAAAATGCCAAGCAAACTAACAGGGAAAAGCTCAACCAGAGCCTCTGATCTGAACCTGCCATTGCCATTCATTATGCTGCAAATATTGATACAGTTTACTGATACGGTCATTTGCACAAATAATGTGCATGTTAGTCGGCCGAATGCAACAGGACAGTACTTGCACAGGTACAGCTGTTGCAGACTACATCCTATGTCCTGGAGACGAGACACTACAACTTCCTACGAAGGAATCATCTCGGTCGGGGAAGACCATCCAGGGAGATAGCGCCTGATCTGAGAGGTTTCGTCACCGGAGACGAACGACGATAGTTCATCATGACCTGGCCATCGAGACGACTGCCTGGGCCACTTTGCCGCCGGCAGCGAACAAAATCAGTTCGTCATGGACTCGCTGTCGAGATGTCCGCCTGGTTCGCTTAGTCACCGGCGCCGGACGATGTTGGATCGAGTCGATGGAAATCGGAGGCACACGACGACAGTGGTGGCGGCAGCGGCGCAAGAGGAACGGAAGCAGTCGTGGTTCTCCTGGTTGAAAGGCTTTAAGGTTTTTTCCATGAATTAAGATGGTTGTAAGTTACAAAGCGGGCGTGTAAACGTAATTAGTCCCTAGGCTGCACGCAATGCTCATGATTTAGATCATGGGGTTAAAACGGAATGGTTACATGGACACACGAACTAGGTAGGATTCACCGAATACGTTGCCTATATGTGTTTATATATATATATACATATATATACATATATATATATATATGTATCGATCTTTGTTCTTTCAACCCTCTGAATCGAGAAAATCGTCTGCAGGGAGCAGGACAATGCGAGGCCCGGCCAAAAATTTGAAGGAATGCATAAAGTACAACATCGATGCCATCAAAGATAATGGCGAACCTATCGTGCCTAAGAAGAATGCGGGCAAGTTCGTTCGTCAGTGCGGAGTTCTTGTGAAGGACCAACACCCGATCTCAATTCAAGAATGGAAAAAGCTAGCAAAGCCACATCCAGATCATACTTTTGTTGACGATAGAGCAAAAAACTGCTTTGGGAATATCTCATGGCACATTTCACGCTACCAGATCACTTCACAGGTGAAGATGTGGAGAAAGTCAAGAACGCTGCCCTTAGGAAGATGGAGGTTGCATTCAACAACCACAAGAAAAATATATGGGCCAAGTACATCGAAGGTGGAAAGAAGACTCCAGAATTCACGGGAACACTGGAGAAGCAAAGAGATCATTGGCCAGCTTTCATGCAATTCAAGGAATCGGAATTAGCTAAGGAACGGTCGAGAATAAACACGATCAATGCCGCGAAAAAGGAGCATTTCCATAGGCTGGGGCCAGGTGCCTACGCGGTGGCCCGACCTAAGTGGGATAAGGCTGAGCAAGAGATGGTGGATGCTGGGGTCAGTCCAATTACATTGAGCTTCCCCACCCTCCTAGGTGCAGGACTTGGTTCTATGCGCATCGGGAAGTGGGTTGGACCCAAAGACACGCCAGGTTTTGAAGAAGGCAAGTCTTAAAGGAGCCGACCTCAAATTACTTGTCGCAATAGAATAGGCTCGAATGGGAGTGTTCACAACCAACAGAGAAAACGACGAGCTTACGCGCGCCCTGGGAAATCCTGAACACCCGAGAAGAACACAAGGCAAAGGCGTTGTTTTGTGGTATGAGTGGTTTGTAGACTGCAACCCTGAATATAGAAGTCGTGTAAGAAAGAACATGGAGGAGGAGAAGAAGAGGAAGCTGGAGGAGGAGAAGAGGAAGCAGGAAGTAGAATGCCTTAAAGGCCGAGAACTTTCGCACGCGGAGTTCACTACAAAAAAAGACACATCCGTGACATTTTGGGCCGAGCGGAACTTTTTTCTGTCATACATATGACACCTCTATGACGATAATTGTGACAAAACCCGGTATCATCATAGATGTGGTGGGCTCCTACTTCTATGACAAAAGATCATGACAGAAAATGGGTTTTTCGTCCTGGGTGGGCTGGAGACGCAGTTGCATGACATTCTTTGGGCCGTCCAAGACGGAAAAAACCGTGGTAGAAGCGAGGGCGAGGAAAATTTTGGGGAGTTCCCGGTTACGATGGGTGGTCGAGGGCCGAGCGATGCGCGTTTCTCTCGTACACATACGCGCGTGTGTGTGAGGCGTTGGCTCTAACTGAACCCGAGCGAGGCGTTGAGCTCTAACTGAACCCGAGCGATTGCACTGCAGGCTACGCGTTACTGAACCTGAGCGATCGATCGATGGCTGTTAACTGAACCCGATCGAGCGACTCCTTCGCTACTGCGGCTAACTGAAGCCGATCGATGTTGCCTCTCTGGATGAACAGTGAGCGTTGCGGGGGGGTTGGTTGAACAGTGAGCGGTGGGAGTGGATGAACAGGACCGCGGCGTTGCCTCTGGATGAACAGGACCCCGATCGATCGAGCCGGTTGGGGCTGGATGAACGGGACCCCGTGGAGGGCTGGATGAACAGTAGACGATGGAGGGGTGGATGAACAGTAGCCCGTGCAGGGGTGGTTTAACATGAGCCCGTGGAGAGGGGTGGTTGAACAGTAGCCGGTGGAGTAGCGTGCGATGGAGGCTGGATGAACAGGAGCCCGTGGATGAACAGTCGCAGGTGGAGGCTGGAGGAGGTCGACGGTGGATGAACAGTAGCCCGTGGAGGCTGGAGAGGAGGTCGACGGTGGAGATGAACAGTATCCCGTGGAGTCCCGTTTTGCGGTACGCCACACCCCTCCCGATAAATAGGACCCCCGTTTCGACCGTAGCGCTCTAACACAAGTCCGTTTCGTCCGTTTTGTGGTACGCCACACCCCTCACGATCAACAGGACCCCCGTTTCGACCATAGGAGGTCCATTTCCTCCGTTTTGCGGTACGCCAGACCCCTCCCGATGAACAGGATCCCGTTTCGGACGTGGCCGGTCGAACACAAGGCCGTTTCCTCCGTTCTGCGGTATGCCAGGCCTCGTTTTCATCGCATGTTCCGTCCAAGCCCTCCCGATGAACACGATGACGCATTCCATTCTGAACCAGCCGGTTGGCTCCCCGTGAACACGACGACAACGTTGTTTCTCCGTTCTGATCGAGCCATGTACACGAGCCCTGGCCATACGTATGCGCGAGTAGGTGTTCGAGACCCCGCCCATATGTACGTACGTGGCCATATTTTGTTTCTTGCACCCTAGCCGCTGTACGTACGTGTACGCGCTACGTGCGCGCCTCTACTACGACACGTGCGCACCTCTACATCCACCAGTATGTACGTACACGTTCACGACCAGAATGACAATGCTATGTATGCTTCGACTAGGTGGGTCCCAACTGTCAGGCACTTCCTTGCGTGCAAAGATGTAGCTGATGGGTTCCAACAGTCAGGGGGGCGAATCCTTTTTTTTGCCTGGACGCACTTCCTTGCGTGTGAAGATGTAGCTGGTGGGTCCCAGCAGTCAGGGGGGGGAACTTTTTTTTGAAAAATACGGTGGCCTGTCCGGTGGGTCCCTGCTGTCAGGTGAAGGAATAATTATTTTTCGCGTAATAAGGAGGCAGTTCCTTGCTGCAGTCGTGGACCCAGCTGTCAGCCTCTCCACATACAGTCCACTTCAGATACATGTTGGTCGTTGACCACGTTGATCAGTCCGCACCGAGAGCACCAGTGTGGTGGACGACGGCGAGGCCTAGGAAGGGAACGAGATGGAGGCAGGGAAGACTTGACAGTTGTTTCCCACGGGGAGGGGAGTATGCCTGTACGAGGGTTCACTGGTTCGTCTGCCGTTGCCGGAGAATAACAGCAGGTGTGGGTGAGTAGAGGGATGGCTAGGCCAGCGATGGGAGTACGGTGGGGCGCTGAGGCCTGCGCGGCAGCACACCCGGCCGCGGGGAGGAGGGAGCAGGCAGTCCCGCCGGCGCTTGTTTGAGCGGCTGGAGCAGGAAGAGCAGAGATTGAAGAAGCACGACGGCCGTTGGATGGAAATCCAACAGTCACTGCTTGTGCGTCAACCTTTTTTTAGGGAAGCCTCAAATCTGTGGAAAATAGCATACACCCCATCTACCATTATTTCTAATAATTTACAGCCCATTTGCTAATTCTTAAGGTTTTTTGGAGCCCATATTCTTTTTGTTAGCATTACAGCCCATATTGTGGCCACGGTTAAAAAATTATATGAAATTTTGCATATTTCGGTGCGGTCTGAACTGTTTTTACTCCCGAAATTTCGAGTTACATTCAAACTGATTTTAGAAGTAAATGTATATCAATATAAAATCCAACAAATTGTCCACGCATAAAAATCAATGCAATTTAAAATCTCAAAATGAAAAAAAGAAATTTGAAACTAATTGCCGGTTTGATGTGTTTTAAAAATGTACAACCCATTTCTCATTACTGATAGGCCATTTTCTCGGCCAGCCGAATGAAGCTCTCCTCGTCTTGAAATATTAGCAGCCCAACAGGCCTGACAAAGCGACTTACTTGGCAAATCACAAAAAAACTGGGTTGTGGTCGTGGACCCAGTTGTCAGCCTCTCCACGTACAGTACTCTTCCGATGGAACTCGGGCGTTGACCACATTGACCACGCCGTGCCGAGAGCACCAAGGCGGTGGACGACGGCGAGGCCAAGGAAGGGGAAGACGCAGAGCTAGGGAAGACACGGTAGTGGATGCCCACGCAGAGAGGAGTACGAGGGTTCACTGGTTCGGCTACGGCGTGAGGCTGCCGTCGCCGCAGGATAACAGGGGGTGTGGGTGAGTAGAGGGATGCCCTGGGCCAGCGGTGGGAGTAGTAGGGGGCGGTGAGGACTCCGCGGCATCATAGCCGGCCACGAGAGGCAGGAGCACGCGGCACGACCGACGCTGCTTTGGGCGGCTGGAGCAAGAAGACCAGAGGTTGAAAAAGCACTACAGCCGTTGGATGGACATCGTACAGTCACTGCAGCTAGAATCCTTTATATTGACTAAGTTGACAAAGCCCTTGGTACGCATCAACTTAGTAGGCCCACAGCTCAGATTTGGCAGAGAACATATAGCCCATTTGCGATTTGTAAGAATGTACAGCCCATTTTTTAATTCTAATAGAATTTACTACGGCCCATTTACAGTTTGTTAAAAGTACAGCCCAACTTTTAGCTAGGACAACGATTAATAATTTCAAACAACCGCTCAAAACAGAATTAAAAAAATGCCCACATTTTGATGGGATCCGAAATATTTTTATCCGAAATTTCTAGTCAGGTTAAATATAATTTCAAAATAAAGTTGCATTACGTTAAAATCAAATGAAATATTGCGCGCGCAACAAGTAATGAAATTAAAATTTCAAATTCCAAAAATAATATATTTTTTAAACTAATTACGTGTTTGGTGCATAGTTACTGCCCAGTTATTATAATTACATCCCATTTATTATTTCTTAAAGTTCATTTTCTTGTTAAGCCTAATGCATACCTCCTAGGAAAGTTTGCAGCCTAGCGGGGCAGAGAATAACAAGTTAACCCGGATATTGTGTACAACTGTCGGCCCAGTTGCATTGCTGATGTTGAAAAAAAAGGCTTGTGTAGTATAGTACAACCTAACATGGTTACTCAGCCCACATTCAGCAACGCCGAAAAGGCCCAAACAAGGCTTCTGTACAACATTTTGAAGTCACTGAGCTCAATTAATAACTTAAGAAAAAAGTTAGATTACAGTGGAACCTAATTAAAAGCTGTCACGAGCAAATAAATAATTCAACGGGTCCCACTTGTGCGTGTGTGCGCGCGCGCGTGTGTATCTGTGTGTGTGTGTGTGTGTGTGTGTGTGAGAGAGAGAGAGAGAGAGAGAGAGATAGAGAGAGAGACCCATCTGTCGATGCTCGTAAATACATCTTTCAGCCATATGCATTGCTGATGCTCAGTAAAAACTTATATAGTTGACACAATCATATAGAACATCATAGCACACTGAACTTGCATACAAAAATTTCACGCAGGCGGCACAATCAGGATGGAAGCAGTGGATCGCTACGGGAAGGGCTATGTTTAAACCAACGAATTCGTACATAACGGTTCATCCTCTTTATCAATGACGGGGAAACATCTTGAATGTTGTGCAAAGAAAACAGACAGACAACACAATAAGTTCTGCTAGCACATTAAGTTGACGTACAACCCTTTCTAAAAAAGTTCAGGTACAAAATTAGAACAGGTCACAATCAAATGTACTGGCATATCAGTGCTTCACACCCATAGCTCGGATTTAACTAGTATGTGACAAGATTCAGTTGTTACCTCAAATTAGAGCACATCCAGGCAGCCAGCCCTGCCTCTTCTCCCAAAGAAGCAGTGGCCTCCGCCGCACGATGGAGTAGGCCATGTGCCATCCATCGTTCCGAACAACACAGGGAAAGTCTGACGTTGACTCCTGTAATGGACGTCGTCGACGGACCTTGGCACCAGCGGCGGCGGCAGGACTTCGATTGATGGATTGACCACTTCTTCGACATGCACGAACACTTGATATAGGTACATCCCTAACGTGGTCCACGGCGGCCTTGGTGGCGACAAATAGTACAACCCCGGTTCCTGCACCGGTATCTCAACACCAATCACCTTCGGTATGGTGGACGGCTTCTTCATCCATGCCATAACCGTCAGAACCCAGCTGTCTAGAGGAACAAACATACTTACGAGCTCACCTCCAAGGTCGTTGATAAGCTAGTTCATGAACTCATTGTTCCAAGCACGTCGAGGCATGCCGTGGAAGGTAAGATTTGTTAAAAACTCAAACTCAGAGGGCACCGAGCCCCATCCTGGGTGCCACCGGTCAAAGCTCACCAGCATGCCATCGCAGAACAAACACCGGGAAGATTCGAACACACGACTGCAGTCGAAAGTTGTCCGAAACCTGACGAAGAAATCAGCCGGTGGCGGACAGATTTCGACGAGCAAGTCACCTATTTGGATGCCGTGCGCAATGCCAAGAGTTTTGACAAGGTCATCCGGTGAGACGGTAGGCCGGTCGCCGTTGATGGTTACCATCAGCACTTTGCTGGCAAGCTGGTCGTCAAGCGCCGCCATGTCACTATTGAGCGACAGCACGCAGCGACCGAAGGCAGGACGGACCTCAAGATCTCCGGCTCGGAGATCCACGTTGACCGGCGACATGATAGTGCACTTGAGTACAGGGAGTACAGGAGGGGGATTCGGGGGAACTGGAGTAGGAATCAAGATTCTAGAGGTGGGGGAGGGGCGGGAGACTGGGGATGGAAAGGTAGCATGAATTTCGAGCACGCGCCAATATGCTCTCGGCGCGCAAGCGCATGAAAACATCGGTGGCGCCCACATGTCGGCCTAAGAGTCCTTATTCTTTCTTTTTTGGAGAGCCCGGCCTTTTTTTCAGGATCTTTTGAGAGCCCGGCCTAAGAGTCATAATTGACCTGTTTGGCATTGTGTTACTACTCGGCCCATATTCAACGACACCTCACTGGTCCAAACAAGTGTACATCATCGAAAAGACATTGAGTTCAAGTTATATAACTTGAAAAAAGGAGATATACTCTGAACACTAGAGAATGGTGATGCCCTCATTTAGCCCACCAGTAGTTCAAGACACTAAACAGTTTGAAACAACGATATATACAACATTCAAACATTGACTAGTGAATACTACTGACATAAATAGCAAGACATGATAGTTCATACGAAGTCTTGCTACACCACCAAAACGCACCCATCTACAACGCTCAGACTCTCCTAATCCAGACGAAAATGACATTCTAAACAGAAGCAACTATTACATAGCAAGAGTGGCATAGACGAGGATGACCAAATGACAAGGAATATGCATAACAAAAGAAGGAACTACCCATCCAGAACCAGCAGCAAAGACAACAAAGTCATTCGAAGAGATGATCCAACACCATCATAATTTGCAGCCCCGCTTCAGTGACCAGTGATCCGGAGACACCAGTACTCCACCCTTTCGATGCAACAACCCAATTACCTATCAACATGAAGGCTCGAACCACATCACTGCCTGTCGTAATTGAGACATCCAAGGATCAAAGTTAATCCGGATGCCTTTGTCAATCTCACCTTCTTTTGGCTGCAGGCTGTATCATTGACAATCAGGGGAGTTTGCTCCCGAACTCCTAGGGCTCTCCATGTAGACACAGTTTTCCATAGCAAACAGAGCCTCTCTGCCATCAAGATCCTTGCCAACGGTGATCTCCTGGTTAATCGGATTATTGAGTCCGAGAAACACAGAGTGTGAACCAAGGCTGTTTACCCGCCTCCAACTAAAAAATCCTAAAGGCCCCAACAAGCTGGTATCCTGCTCATAGACGTAACAGCCACTGTCTGGATACTCACGTATTACACGGTGCTTGTATACAGTGGGGTTTTTGCAATATAACTTTTCCGGCTCATGTGTCCGAATGATCATCAGTCTTTTGCCGTCCTCTGATCGAGCGAGGAACCAGTTGTGCTTCCCTGTTTTTGGCAAAGGTGGTGTGATTACAAAGGGCAGTAACTGTAGGGACATTGCATCATATCAAAAAGGATAGGCATTGTTAATGTAAGATCAGCATTGTTCAGAGTATGAGTGGGATAATGCAAGAAACAACATTGATATGTCCCTGTTGGAACTGGGAGGAAATTACAGGGAAATGTATACTGGGTTCGAAAATATAGAAGTGCCATGCTTGGTTATACTCATGTTATCTCCCAATCGATTCTTCACAGGAAACTACCATGTCATGCATGTTGTGTAATCATGTTCTATCCTCACAAACAAATTCTTCAAGGTAACTAACAGACCATGCATTGTTATAAACTCGTGTTCTGTGGGCAAAAAATTTGTGAGGATATTATTCTAGCCATTGATTGTTGAAGGGCGAATATAGGTATGTACACATGGTAAGCATTGCAGGATTTCACTACTTCCAAATATAGAGTTCTCCATATGCACATTTACTTCCCTAATGTATGGTTAGATGAAACCAACAGTGTGGTGAATGTTTCTACATCATGAAAATGACGAAACTAACATGGCCATTGATCACAATCGCATGAATTAACTCATTCCAAATATAGCTGATTTACGGCGTCTTTAATACATTGCCATAGTTCTACTCAAATTCTGCTCAAACAGGGATATGCCAATCATCACAAAAAGTTCAAACAGTGTCATGGAGTCATCATTAACATGAGACGGAAACAACTTACATGCACCGTCCCAGCAATACGTGGTGCCATCTGCTTTGTCGATCGCGTATATGATGCCATTGTGTTCAGTAGCATCACAGAAGTGTGTATCAGCTTTGACGATGATCCACTGCGAGCTGGGTTGTCTCCAGCTAAAGAAGGCACCGGCGTAAAGATAGGCGAGTCCACGGTCGAACAAGACAATTAGCTTGAAGTCTGCGTAATTCGCATGTCGTGTGGGCACTTGGCAGATTACAATCTTCTGCAAAACAAGGTCCGTCCAACTGACGTGGTAATCTAGATGACTTGGACGGTGATGGTAATACTCTATATAATCCAACGGAGGAAGGATAATCTCATATGAGGTCTGGAAGTTCACGAGCACCAACTTTTTACAGTCTTCTCTGAAGGCATCCATCCAGTGGGAGTTCATGCCAACCCAGTACATACCTGCCAAGAAGTTTCGGCGATGGTGATCGGATCGATGTCGAGGGAAATGATGTACGGCGAGCCACTACATACCTGTAAAGAAGTTTCGGCTAATGGAGATCGGATTGAAGTCGAGGGACATCATGTCCGCCTCCGTATCATGGTGAGCCAATCTCGCAAGACCAGATAGCAGCAAGCAGGGTGTCTTGAAAAGCTTAGGCCTCGCTTCGATGATGGCCATGTGCATGTCCCTCGAGCATGCAGCCAGCCGTAGGGCGCTCAACATATCCATACACGGACAACAAAGGTCGAGGATGTCACTGGGGAGATTGCTCCAATCGTGGCTCATATGGATGTTGCGCGGTTCGCGCTCGGTCATGGTGGAGTTTGGAAGGTGGGGTTTTTTGGGGGCTTGATTCATGGGGGAGAAGGATGTCGGTGTTGGAGCGGCTAGCGAGGGAATAGTGGTATTGGGGGAGGCAAGTGAGGCGACGGTACACGGGGGCACAGTGAGATGGAGACGGAGACGGAGACGGAGAAGGAGATGGAGTGGTGTTATGGGAGCAGAGAGGGAGACGAGGCGAGGCGCCAATGTGCTGTACATCGGCTGTGACAGACTGCACAGTGCAAAGGGTGAGGCTGACTTTGGTAATCCGAACACGCCGCCTGGACTAGTGTCAGGCGCAGGGTGTTGTCACTTCACTGTGAGGACCGGATGAGTAGTATTTTGACCATCAAGTGTACCACAACTGTACTACTACTACTACTACTACTACTAGTAGTAGTAGGAACATGAGTACTCCAGTATAGTATAGCGGAAATAGGTCTCCCGTGCTAGCATGCCTATTCACTTCATCGTTCAGGTATCATCCATATTGCGAGCAGAACCAAATTCTCGTGCATGCCCAATCAATGCCCTGTCGCGATGCATGCAGTGGTCGGTTTGGTGCATCAAGGACGGCATGCAGATCGTTCCACACTTGAGAAGAGGAAAAATGGAAAGGTAGAACGCGGCAGCAGAAGAAGAGAACACTGGCTAACGAGGCTGGGAGGGGATCGAACAGGAAGTTAATGCTCCACGCCTAAAGGTTTTGGGAAAACCTGATTTTCATAAGGTGACTTATACTCACCTAAACGGAGGGAGTATTCCTTAACCCGAGAATGTTGGGTCTCCCACTCACGCGCTCAAAAAAAAAAGCTACGACACATTTTTTTATCTGTTTGCATAGGTCCTACCTATCAAGAAGGATGGGCACGTACACGAACAGGTACGACTCATCAGTCTACCCGCATAGCCTTTTCCTTTAGTCTACCTAGCCATCTAATCAACTGCCTGCATGCCACTTCTCCCATTTACTTCTCCATCGGGAACCGATTCTCCTCGGCTTCTTCACCTCCCCTTCGTCTTCATATGCATCCAAACCCCACTACCTTCACATTGTTTTAACCTCTTTAAATAATCATCTACTACTTCACTTAGACTAGCCATATTATCCTAATTCTCCAAACCATAGCCCTCTGTTCCAGCGGTTCCAAATGGCGAAAGAGATCGAGATGTAGGTTTTTAGCGTCCAACATGTCCTCGTCGAAGGCTCGATGCGCATAGTTGCCACCGTCACCTTCCACCCAAGGGTTGTTCGGCAGTGGATCAACAATGTATCCAACTCCCTCGAAAAGGTAGAGACGAGGGTCTCGGTCTCTACGCAGAGTACACGGAGCGTGCCCCTAGGAAGATCCAGCGCACTACCGTCCTTCAGCTGTGCCTAGAAGATGATGTTTTGGTGTACCACATCATACACTCGCCCTCCATACCATGTGGGCCACCTAAAATGTAGCGAGCATCAAGTTTCTACCACAGCCACACACGATTCACACGATGCCGCTCGAACCCATGACACCACACATCCCCCGACCTGCGACTCACCCCTCTTGGCCCCACTGCCCCTCTGCCTTCGGGAGCATTACATGTGGACTAGTCACCTATCGGGTCCACATGTTATTGACTCAAAGGCGCTAAAGCTCAGTCCTGACGGCCCTGAGAGGGAAATGTAACTCCTGCGCCAGGGCTTGTGGTGCTCCCGCAGCACGAACTCATGCCAAACTCGAGGTTCCATCGTACCAATTCATGCGGTGGCCCGTTGCATGGTTGATCCCAATGTTGGACAAAGGTTCTATGGGAATGGTGTCACCGTTGTAAATGTGCAAATTGATGTTGGTACCCTCTCGTACATATGCAAGCCAATCTCCACTCGCACCGAGCCTAACCTGTGAAATAGTGGGTAGGGGGAGAATTTGGAAATGGACACGGAAGTAGTCTTTAGGATGCATTTACTACATGATCAAACTCATCCTACCTGCTCATTGGAGGAAATCCGAGTACCCCTCAACGTCGGCATCTCAAGGGGCGTCAACTTGCAACTACGGCCACGCCGCGCTGCAGAGACCCCCAAGGAAACATCCTCGTGTGTTCCACGGAACATCGAGATGCATTTGTATGAGTAGTTTATCTTGTGAGAGAAAAGGATGAACGAGGGAAGGCCTCTAGAGATAGAGATGGACACTACTACTACCAATGTGCTGGCCCGTGCGTTGCAATGGATCCAAAGTAGTAGAATAATATTTGTTCATGTGCTTGAAATATAAACACTCTAGTTTTGATATACATGTGTCAGCAGACATGACAGCTTGTCCATGGAAGTTGAACCACGGCGACCATCACATTTCTTGTTTCTACCCCTGCCACACCCACACGCGATTCCCACGACACCACTCCAACCCACGACACGATGTCCCCCGACGTGGACATGGATCCTCTGACGTGGCTATCACTGCCTTGCCCTGCCTTTCCTTCACTGACAGGTGGGACCGACGCTTATGGGTCCCACATGTCAGTGATAGAATGGTAGGATTGTTCGCGTCATGGGATCCTCATCCCCCCGATGTGCCCCTCATCCCTCTCGGCCCCACCGCTCCTCTGCCTTTGTGTGCATGACATGCGAGCCAGCTAAACTGCGGCAACCATCAACTTTCTACCACAGACACACCCGATTGGACACGGTTTGCCTGCTCCGCTGCTGTGCTCCGATCCGTACTCCCGCACCATCGAATTTTCATCCAGCGGCTGTGACACATTTCGTCCCAGGCATCAATCCTCAGCTGGAGTACTTATGTGCTACAGGTAGTACCCGCTGGTGTGGCCATCTACGCCTCGTAACGCCCCGACGCCCAGCTGTGGCACCCTCGCCACGGCCACGCCACCACCGGCCGGTTCATCTCGAACAAGTGAGTCGCGAACCACGCCACCACCATGAGAATGACATGTGGGCCAGCCGCATTTAAGGTTCGCATGTCATTGACTCATAGGCCGGGCATTAAGCCACTAAAGTTCGGTCCCATGGGCCCCGAGAGGGAAATGTAACTCCTGCGGCCGGCCTTGTGGTGCTCCCGCAGTACGAGCTCGTGCCAAAACTGTAAAAAAAATTCTTATTACTACCAACTAGTACTAGTAAGGTACACGTGCATTGCACGCATGAAATTCTGGTGGTTTGTGCATTATGCTTCTACATGTGGAGTTTTCTAGATTCTAACATGTTGGAATGTAAGGTTAGGCAAGTTTGATTAACTTAGGTGAGTGTTTGGTTCAAGCCACACCTTAGGCAAGCCACACTAAAGCCCCACATGACATACACACAAAAAATGTGGCAAGATTCCCTTAGGCTTGCCAACTTGTGGCTCTCATTTTGAAGAACTAATAACTTTGCCTAAGCTTAGTTGTGGCAAGGTTAGTCATGAATTAAGCTCAACCATGGAGTCTGCTAGATTATACATGTGGCAGAATCTGGTGGATGATATCCAACGGCTAGTAGTGCTCGGATTTGCCATCTTTGTACCATCGGATTGGCTTCATCCAACGACCAACTTTCAAAGTTTTTCACACACTATATAGGGGGTATAGATATAGATGTGCCGGTCCGTTGCAATGGATCCAAAGTATATCTATTTAGTGGAGTGCACTCTAAACACAACATCTATTTATTTTTCTCTAACCTTTCATAGCCATGCAGCCAAGCCACATACGCTTGATGGGTGCCCCCCACATCATATTATTCATACTACGTTGATTGAAAAAAAAAAGATAAATCGCCCAAAACAAGATCTTCCTGTTTTTTTCCTACGATGTTGTGCCGTGCACGTACCTACTAGTTGTATAGTGGTAGTACTAGTAATATAGTTAGGAGTACAAACTTGGTACTAGTAGGAGTAGTACTAGTACGGAATGCTCCTACTCTATCAACGAGCCCCATCTGACAACAAATTTCTTGGCTTCCGTGCTACAGCTAGATCTTCCCCTCGTTTCTGTTTTCCAACCCGGTGGCGGGCGGGGTGTCGGTTTTCTCAATGGCAGTCCCACATGAAAGTGAAAATGCTAGGCAACACGCCTTCCCCAAGCTATGTGTCGTGCCGAATGGGCCGTGGAGTACTCTCGATTCCCGGGCATGTGGGGGTGCGACGCGAACGCGGCAGGCCTTTTCCTTTTACTAGCAATGTGTCTGTGCGTTGCGACGGATCCAAAGTAGTAGAATAGTAGTATTTGTTCACAAACTTGAAAGAAATCAAGTTTGTTTTGATATACTCCTAATATATTACTCCCTCCGTACCTAAATATTTGTCTTTTTGAGATTTCAAATGGACTATCACATACGGATTATATAGATATATTCTCGTGTTTCTAGCAAGATGTCCGCGTGTTGCATGAAGTTGATGGAAAAGGTAAGCACAACTTATAAATTGACGGATGGAGTACTAGTTACAGTGATGCATATAATTAAGCAAAGGGATCGCACATGTCGGTATTGACTGGAACGAGAATGCAACAGCACAATAAGAATTATGGCCACGATGATGCGATCGTAGTGGTGGTTACAGAAGGCAAGAAGAAAGATGGATCCATGAACGTACGACCTACTCCTCCTCAACTTAGTGCGCCGGGCCACCGACCGGCAGCTAAGGAGCGGCAGCTTTTGTGGCGAGGTCGAGGTGCTTCTTAGCAAAGGCATCCAAGGCTTCCAGCAGGTTAAGGAAGGCCAATGTCATAGCATCCTCACTGGCCTTGTAGATACCTATGTACACAATTTGCTCGTACACGTGGATGTGTAGGTCGACGAATTCTTGCAGGGCGAGGCACCTCGCGGTGAGCGCGACCTCCAGGTGGACATTCTTCATGGCGTCAGTGGGCAGTCGCAGGGCCACCAGTGGTTGAAAGAGGTTTCGGCCATGGAGTCCGATTAGGGTGGCAGGCAATGAGGAGCCCGGTTGCACGGGCTGGAGGAGTATGGCGATGTCGTCCACGAGCTTCTTGAGGACGGTGAACTTGTTACTGGTGGCAACGATCATCTGGTCCAACTGAGAGTCGTAATTGGCGTCGATGGTGGCCATCCACCAGCCGGTCTCCAACACCGTCTGGAGACGATCCTCGGCGCCATGCCGCAGGCCGGCATCGCCGCCATTGGTCTGGAGTGAGCTCTTTTGCGCTTAGTGTAGGTGCCTTAGGCAAATGCTTAGGTGCGTACGATGTGGTAGATGCATTGGAATGGAGGGGCGCCTTTATATGAGGGCAATGAGGGCAAACTGCGTTGCATTCACATCGTGCAGCCTCTTTCCCCGGACCTCCTCCCATTACTTCCCTCATGCATTAATTGAAGGAGGATGCATTGGCCGTTCAACATATCGGGAACTGCTACTCCCTCCCTCGTCTGCATTAAAGCCGTATCGGGAACTGCGTCGCCCGCTGTGAAATCGAATACTCCCTCTGTCTAGGTGAGTATTAAGTCATCTTACGAAAACCAAATAGTAAACACATAGGCGTGGTGCATTAACTCTCACATTGTTTCTTATTTTTGACATAAATAGAGGAATCAACCAATAAGAGATGTGGGGCTTGTATGCCTTTAATGACTTGAGACTATCAAACATGACATACAGTGGTCAGTTTGTTGCACAAGAACAAATACAACCCACGTTAGCACACACACATCTTATAGCATCACATCCAATGGCTATAAAATATGAATGAGACCAAATTATATCTCATCTAGATGAGTTCTAGCAAAACTGTATGAATAATACTTAGTACTCCTGCGCCATGTATCATATATTAGTATCATGTAGTACTTTATTTATTGCCATGTATGACACATAGTACTCAACTCTCTCTCTTTCTTCATTTAATTCTATGACACCTTATCAAAATTGCTAAGGCTAGTACCATTACAACCAGCCTTAGCAAATACTCCCTAAACATTAAGTTCTCTCATTTTCCTCTCCACCTTGGTCACCTAGACGGAGGGAGTATACTGCGCGGGCTTTTCCTACACGGTAGGTGGGGCAGTTCCACCTAGTCGGTTCTTGCATGAGAGCCCACTTCTCCACTTTTTCCTTGCCTCTCTTTCCTCCACATATGCAAAAATGCCATGTAAAGTGCACTATTGTACTTACTTGCTCCTACAGGTGCTAAGCTTGCCACATAGGCATAAAGTCTGATGTGGCAAGTTAATCAAGAAGAGAGAGACTAGTTTGGTGACCCAAGGAAGAAACAGTGTTAAGCACGTGTACCTAGGTGAAAAGACAATTTTGCGTCTGTAGCTAATTAAATGAAGCAAACTTAGCAACAAAAAACTAATAAGCACACCATTTCATTGGAAGAGGTCACTCCTTGGCAAATGCAATAAATACTAGCACTCCCTGTGTCCCATAATATAAGAACGTTTTTGGCACTACACTAGTGTCAAAAACGTTCTTATATTATGGGACGGAGGGAGTACAAAGAAAGAGATAGAGAGGAGTAAAAAAATACACTTATAGCCAACCTTATAGCTAACCTTGTTGTAGTATGAGTGACTAAGTGATGACTATGTATGACATGCCAACATCAGATAGCCTAACGCACCATGTTAAATCTCCAAGGGCGCGACCGTGCGAGCGACGCGACGGTCGTGGTAGGCACGACCATGATACGGGCTGCTGGCAGCCCTTGGATCTGAGATCAAACGGTCGCATGCTAAGTTGCCGAAAATTTGCAGAATAACCCTCCAGGATAGGATATTCACCCATAGGTATAGAATCACGCCATGCAACCTTTCAATCTCAGATCCAAGCGCTCTCGGAAGCCCTTATCATGGGAGAATGGAAAGCCACTACCCTGTCATTCGCACGCTGGAAGTTCGCTGCTACTCGTCCCCGCACGTCCTTTAATACTACGACGGTTTGCTCCTAGTCGTCCCGTCCATTCACATTACAGCAGTTCCACTAATCCTAACCCTCCTCCCAAATCCATGGTGTCCCAAATATCCACGATCGGTAGTGAGTACAAGGTTAGAACCATCACCGGTGATGAGTTCGACGTCATCTACACCCGTTCTTCCGCGACGGTGAAAGGATGCCTTTCTCGCTTCAGGAGCATGTTCGAAGACTCAGATGATGAGTGGGTCGTTGGGCTTGATGTTGAGTACACCATAGTCCTGGGACGAGAGAAGGATCTAAAGGACGAAGAGAGGAAGAAGCCCGCCGTGATCCAGGTTTGCGTGCATGACTTACGCTTGGTCTACCACATATGCCATGCCAACATTGAATGCCTGGATTTTAAGGAATTCCTCGAGAGTAACCTAGTCAAATTCGTTACTGTAGACTTTGTTAACAACAAAGAAGTCCTGGGTCGGATAGGCCTCGTTGTAGGCAACACCTTCGACCTCCAGAAGAATTAGCTGGTGTCCTCTCGTCAGCCTTCAATGCTGACCCTGGCAGGAGCCATGGTTCATCCTTCATACGGTAAATTGGAGAAACCTCCACACGTTTCATCGTTATGCATGGCAGAGGAATGTACTAGATATAGACCACATCCACTATGCTGCAATGGATGGCTACCTTTGCTTCAATATCTACAAGGGTTGGATGAAGAGCAATAGCCAAGTGTGCGGTTCAAGCAAAGAAGTATCGGCCAAGAGGAAGAGGGACAAGGACGAAGTCGAGGACATGAACAGGGACTCCGAGTAAGGTGGCAGTGTTGTTGCTCATGGTGGTTCTAAACTTCTAATGCGGTGTCTACTGGAATAGTTGCAAAGTTTAATTTCAGGTGTGCTTAATTTAATTTGAGGGTTGTGTTGTGCTGAGCCCCCAGCAGAACTATGTTATGTTTCTTCTCGTTATTTTAACTCTTCAGTACGTACATACTAGTATTTCTTACATTTCATCTTTTAGTTGGTATAGTACTACCACTCGTCTCTTCACATTATATACATACAATATATATGGCCAACATCATATAGCCAGCAGTTTAGTTGTCAAAGAATTTCAGGGTGCTTAGTTTTGTCAAATAATTCCAGGGTGCTTAGTTTTATTTGAGGGGTGGGTTGTGCACTTATGCTGGACACCATTATTGTGACAAGTCTTTTTAATAGTACTATATGCATAATTTGGCTACGAGCACTCTCTATATGTACCACCTTTTTTTTAATTTCAAGTTTTGCTCCATGGCGCAATCCATCGATACTACTACTATACAAAAGTGGAGTATATACATTTTTTAAAAGGCTAGAGGGCGGGGCAGTCTAGCTCGGTCGGTTTCACGAGAGGCGAGGGCCTTTGTGATTTGACAGCTCATTACTGCTGTCAAATCGAATAGTACTGCACCGCCCGCTGCACGCCCGGCGCCTCCATTAAACCCCTCCGTTAAACACGCATGCAAACTGAGAATCCTACTCCGGCCACACGTCGGTTCATGAGCGGGCCGAAATTAAATGCAACACCGGCCGAGTTCCTCCCGTCGGCCCTCAGTTTAAACGAGGCCAGACGCCAGCCAAGCTCCTACCGTCCGCCCTCTATTTACACGAGGACAGACAGACAGCGGGCAAGAATCGCACCCCTCCGCCGCTCCCCCATCTCCTCCTTCACCATTTTCTCCACTCTTCCGATGGCTTCCGATGAGCCGTTCTCCAGCATATTACCCGGCTGGGTGGCCCGCCGAGCCCTTCGGGTACGGGCGAGGCCGCTCAGTGCTTCACTAACCTCGCTTGGCCCGATGGAGCCAGTTGCCGCCCCAAGCAGGCGCGTGGTTCAGCAACTCGCCGCTCCAGTTCAGCTCGACGAGGAGTGGCGAGTTGCTCCATGTCGGCACGTCGGCGAGCATGCCGGTAGGGGTGCCGTTGCTGCGGCGTCGTACCGTGCCACCAGTGTCTGCGGTGGCCGCACCTCCCATGTTTGTGGGCGTGCCTCCCGTGCCTGCGGCAGTGCCATGCAGGCAGAGACAGTAGCCGGGTGCGTGGAGAGCGACGAGTCAGTGGCCAGCTTCTCTATGTCCGCCGCCATCATCAAGGAGAAGTAGAACACGGGAGGCCGCCACCAGTTGGGACCAATGAAGGCCACCGTTGAGGCGACGACCGCAGATTCAGGTGGTTTCTTTGATGCTTCGTCTCTTCCGAGGACCTTCGTCGACCCCGCAAGTGTCTGATGGACATGAGGAAGACAAAGGGATCCGCGGGCGGCCATTTAGAACTAAAATAAGTCTAGATACATCCATTTCTAGGACAAGTATTTTCGGACGGAGGGAGTATTAATTATACAAGAGAGCCGAATTGGCACCTCTTAGTTCATGTAAATGTAATGAAATCCATCATGTTTATATGAAGATCAGGCTTTTTTATATGAAATCCTTCATGCTTATATGAAATCAGTCCGTGTTTGCACGAATTTCATCTGGTTGGTTAGAGTTGTAAAAATGTATGCCGCTGGAGTTTGATGTCATCCTCCGCGGAATGTACACCTCCATACATGTTTCATCGTTATGCATGGCAGCGGAATGTACTAGATATAGACCACATCCACTACGCTGCAATGGATGGCTACCTTTGCTTCAATATCTACAAGGGTTGGATGAAGAGCAATAGCCAAGTGTGCGGTTCAAGCAAAGAAGTATCGGCCAAGAGGAAGAGGGACAAGGATGAAGTCGAGGACGTGAACAAGGACTCCGAGTAAGGTGGCAGTGTTGTTGCTCATGGTGGTTCTAAACTTCTAATGCAGTGTCTACTAGAATAGTTGCAAAGTTTAATTTCAGGTGTGCTTAATTTAATTTGAGGGGTGTGTTGTGCTAAGCCCCCAGCAGAACTATGTTATGTTTCTTCTCGTTATTTTAACTCTTCAGTACGTACATACTAGTATTTCTTACATTTCATCTTTTAGTTGGTATAGTACTACCACTCGTTTCTTCACATTATATATGTACAATATATATGGCCAACATCATATAGCCAGCACTTTAGTTGTAAAAGAATTTCAGGGTGCTTAGTTTTGTCAAAGAATTCCAGGGTGCTTAGTTTTATTTGAGGGGTGGGTTGTGCACTTATGCTGGACACCATTATTGTGAAAAGTCTTTTTAATAGTACTATATGCATAATTTGGCTACGAGCGCTCTCTATATGTACCACCTTTTTTTTAATTTCAAGTTTTGCTCCATGGCGCAATCCATCGATACTACTACTGTACAAAAGTGGAGTATATACATTTTTTAAAAGGCTAGAGGGCGGGGCAGTCTAGCTCGGTCGGTTTCACGAGAGGCGAGGGCCTTTGTGATTTGACGGCTCATTACTGTTGTCAAATCGAATAGTACTGCACCGCCCGCTGCACGCCCGGCGCCTCCATTAAACCCCTCCGTTAAACCCGCATGCAAACCGAGAATCCTACTCTTGCCACACGTCGGTTCATGAGTGGGCCGAAATTAAATGCAACACCGGCCGAGCTCCTCCCGTCGGCCCTCAGTTTAAACAAGGCCAGACGCCGGCCAAGCTACTACCGTTCGCCCTGTATTTACACGAGCACAGACAGACAGCGGGCAAGAATCGCACCCCTCCGCCGCTCCCCCATCTCCTCCTTCACCATTATCTCCAATCTTCCGATGGCTTCCGATGAGCCGTTCTCCAGCATATTACCCGGCTGGGTGGCCTACCGAGCCCTTCGGATACGGGCGAGGCCGCTCAGTGCTTCACTAACCTCGCTTGGCCCGACGGAGCCAGTTGCCACCCCAAGCAGGCGCGTGGTTCAGCAACTCGCCGCTCCAGTTCAGCTCGACGAGGAGTGGCGAGTTGCTCCACGCCGGCACGTCGGCGAGCATACCGGTAGGGGCGCCATTGCTGCAGCGTCGTACCGTGCCACCAGTGTCTGCGGTGGCCGCACCTCCCATGTTTGTGGGCGTGCCTCCCGTGCCTGCGGTAGTGCCATGCAGGCAGAGACAGAAGCCGGGTGCATGGAGAGCGATGAGTCAGTGGCCAGCTTCTCCGTGTCTGCCGCCATCATCGAGGAGAAGTAGAACACGGGAGGCCGCCGCCACTTGGGACCCATGAAGGCCACCGCCGAGGCGACGACCGCGGATTCAGGTGGTTTCTTTGATGCTTCGTCTCTTCCGAGGACCTTCGTCGACCCCACAAGTGTCTGATGGACATGAGGAAGACAAAGGGATCCACGGGCGGCCATTTAGAACTAAAATAAGTCTAGATACATCCATTTCTAGGACAAGTATTTTCGGACGGAGGGAGTATTAATTATACAAGAGAGCCGAATTGGCACCTCTTAGTTCATGTAAATGTAATGAAATCCATCATGTTTATATGAAGATCTCGCTTTTTTATACGAAATTCTTCATGCTTATATGAAATCAGTCCGTGTTTGCACGAATTTCATCTGGTTGGTTAGAGTTGTAAAAATGTATGCCGCTGGAGTTTGATGTCATCCTCCGCGGAATGTACACCTCCATACACATTTCATCGTTATGCATGGCAGCGGAATGTACTAGATATAGACCACATCCACTACGCTGCAATGGATGGCTACCTTTGCTTCAATATCTACAAGGGTTGGATGAAGAGCAATAGCCAAGTGTGCGGTTCAAGCAAAGAAGTATCGGCCAAGAGGAAGAGGGACAAGGACGAAGTCGAGGACGTGAACAAGGACTCCCAGTAAGGTGGCAGTGTTGTTGCTCATGGTGGTTCTAAACTTCTAATGCGGTGTCTACTGGAATAGTTGCAAAGTTGAATTTCAGGTGTGCTTAATTTAATTTGAGGGGTGTGTTGTGCTGAGCCCCCAGCAGAACTATGTTATGTTTCTTCTCGTTATTTTAACTCTTCAGTACGTAAATACTAGTATTTCTTACATTTCATCTGTTAGTTGGTATAGTACTACCACTCGTTTCTTCACATTATATACGTACAATATATATGGCCAACATCATATAGCCAGCAGTTTAGTTGTCAAAGAATTTCAAGGTGCTTAGTTTTGTCAAAGAATTCCAGGGTGCTTAGTTTTATTTGAGGGGTGGGTTGTGCACTTATGCTGGACACCATTATTGTTACAAGTCTTTTTAGTAGTACTATATGCATAATTTGGCTACGAGCGCTCTCTATATGTACCACCTTTTTTTTAATTTCAAGTTTTGCTCCATGGCGCAATCCATCGATACTACTACTATACAAAAGTGGAGTATATACATTTTTTAAAAGGCTAGAGGGCGGGGCAGTCTAGCTCGGTCGGTTTCACGAGAGGCGAGGGCCTTTGTGATTTGATGGCTCATTACTGCTGTCAAATCGAATAGTACTGCACCGCCCGCTGCACGCCCGGCGCCTCCATTAAACCCCTCCGTTAAACCCGCATGCAAACCGATAATCCTACTCCGACCACACGTCGGTTCATGAGCGGGCCGGAATTAAATGCAACACCGGCCGAGCTCCTCCCGTCGCCCTCAGCTTAAATGAGGCCAGACGCCGCCAAGCTCCTACCGTCCGCCCTCTATTTACACGAGGACAAACAGACAGCGGGCAAGAATCGCACCCCTCCGCCGCTCCCCATCTCCTCCTTCACCATTTTCTCCATTCTTCCGATGGCTTCCGATGAGCCGTTCTCCAACATATTACCCGGCTGTATGGCCCGCCGAGCCCTCCGGATACGGGTGAGGCCGCTCAGTGCTTCACTAACCTCGCTTGGCCCGACGGAGCCAGTTGCCGCCCCAAGCAGGCGCGTGGTTCAGCAACTCGCCGCTCCAGTTCAGCTCGACGAGGAGTGGCGAGTTGCTCCACGCCGGCACGTCGGCGAGCATGCCGGTAGGGGCGCCGTTGCTGCGGCGTCGTACCGTGCCACCAATGTCTGCGGTGGCCGCGCCTCCCATGTTTGTGGGCGTGCCTCCCGTGCCTGCGGTAGTGCCATGCAGGCAGAGACAGAAGCCGGGTGCATGGAGAGCGACGAGTCGGTGGCCAGCTTCTCCGTGTCCGCCGCCATCATCGAGGAGAAGTAGAACACGGGAGGTCGCCGCCACTTGGGACCCATGAAGGCCACCGCCGAGGCGACGACCGCGGGTTCAGGTGGTTTCTTTGATGCTTCGTCTCTTCCGAGGACCTTTGTCGACCCCGCAAGTGTCTGATGGACATGAGGAAGACAAAGGGATCCGCGGGCGGCCATTTAGAACTAAAATAAGTCTAGATACATCCATTTCTAGGACAAGTATTTTCGGACGGAGGGAGTATTAATTATACAAGAGAGCCGAATTGGCACCTCTTAGTTCATGTAAATATAATGAAATCCATCATGTTTATATGAAGATCTGGCTTTTTTATATGAAATCCTTCATGCTTATATGAAATTAGTCCGTGTTTGCACGAATTTCATCTGGTTGGTTAGAGTTGTAAAAATGTATGCCGCTGGAATTGTATGTCATCCTCCGCGGAAGGAAGCGGGAGGAAATTTGCCGGCTGCCGTTGGAGATGCTCTTTATGCTGGAAATAATAGAGTGACATCCAATCCATTTGAGTTAATTGCCTGTATGATTCTCCCTCTATAAAAAGTTAATTGCATGTACACTGTACACGTGACTTGCAGGGTGGCTACAGCTTCGTACAGAAAGTTAAAAAGAAACAAGTCCATCCTTAATCTTGTATTCTTAGTACTCTGTGGGTTCCACTGTCAGTACAGTAGCGAAAGAAGTATATATTAAATAAGTAGAGTAATATATAATATAAAAATCTAAAGTTAAAATACAGAATTCGAACTCATGTCATCGCGTTGCGAGCATCCGGTGCTAACCAGCCCAGCACATTTTTGTTGTAGACCATGATGGAGATATATCTCCATCACTGTCTACTCTTATATATACTCCATTCATTCCTAAATATTTGTCTTTTTTAGATTTCAAATGTACTACCACATACGGATGTGTATGTAGACTTATTTTAGAGTGTAGATTCACTCATTTTGCTCTGTATGTCTTTTCAGGAAGGGGTTAGATTTTTCCTTGATTTATTTATGAGGTATCCAGATGGCACTGCACCGCCAAGAAAAGAGGGTAACATCAAAATTATGGACTACTTTTTTGAGTATGTTGGTAAGGTCCGGTCATAGTCACTTGTTGAAATCTCTAAAATGACAAATACTCCCTCCGTCCGGAAATACTTGTCATCAAAATGGATAAAAGGAAATGTATCTAGACGTATTTTAATTTTAGATACATCTCTTTTTATCCATTTTGATGACAAGTATTTTCGGACGGAGGGAGTAGAAAACAGATTTGGTGATGATGGTGTGCGTACCATCCTGCAATATAGGCCGTCGGATTTATATCTAATGGATAGGAAAGAAACTATGGCAATTTTTCAAAAATATACCCACACGTCTCTCCACATTTGCAAATAAGGCCTTCCCTCGTTCAGCCTTTTCTCACACAAGATAAACTACTCATACAAATGCATCTTGATGTTCCGTGCAACGCACGGGCAGCTAGATAATTTCTTTTATAATAGTTGCTGCGATAATTGGGTTGAAGTGATATATTTTATGTCTGCCCTGAATGATTTCAGATTCACTAGTAGTAACAAAGAAAAGGTTGCCTTGTTAATTAACAGAAAACAGGGTGAAAACTATCACATGAGGCCAGTAAAAACAAGGCACACTGGGTTCAGCGTCATCGTCACTACAGCTGGGCGCGCGCGAGAAGTCTACATATCGAGGGGGCTACCGAGTGAGGCACAGAGACGCAATGTTTGAGAGAGAAACCAATTGACAGATTATGATCAGATCGAGTTGTCACCCTTTTGTTGTCATTGTTGAGGGGGAGGGAGAGAAAGACGCATCGAGAGTGTGCGCGGTAGGCACAGAGGCACAACTAGCGAGTGTGTGTGTGTGTGTGTTTGAAAGAGGAGTAGATAGATTATTATCAAGATCTATGTGCCACCCTACTCCTTCGGTGCCAGGTAGTGTGTGTGTGTGTGTATGTTTGAGAGAGAAGCCAGTCGATAGATTAGTATCAAGATCGAGGTGTCACCCTACTCCTTCGGTGTTGGGAAGTGTGGGTGTGCGTGGGGGGGCAGTGACACTCACATATCTCTACTCTTATAAAAAATAGAGTTGGTGATGATGGTGTTCCTGCCATCCTGCAATATAGGCCATCCGATTTATATCCGACGGATAGGAAGGAAACTATGGCAATTTCGCAAAAAGATACCCACACCTCTCTCTGCATTTGCAAATAAGGCATTCCCTCGTTCATCCTTTTCTCCCACAAGATAAACTTCTCATACAAATGCATCTTGATGTTCCGTGCAACGCATGGGCATCTTGCTAGTAGGGAGAAGGAGTTTGTGTGACACATATCTAGCTATATTAAGGGATAGGTAGATAGAATATGTGTGAGATACATTATTATACTTTGAGACATTAGTGGCTGTGGGTGGGCGGAATTAAAGGGGTGGGCGTGTTAGACATAGAGAGCATGTGTGTTTCTGTGTGAGAGACTTGTAGGTCGGGGTAGAAAGACGAATTTAACCCTGATGGAGGGAGAGAAATACATGAAGTGCGCGTGTGTGATTCCGATGCCCACAGGGAAATGAGATATGTATGCGTGTGAGAGAGATTGCACAATTCATTCACGTATCACTATCTAGCGATCGTGGACGTGCATCGCTTGAACATAAGTCAATATCTACTTCGTATCATGGCCAAAGGTACAATATCGATTCAACGCTATAAAGAATGGACAATCACATATCACATTTTTTCTATTTAAATAAACCTTTTCAGTTGTGCATGCCAAAGTTACAGTGATGTTTCTTCAAACAACCAATGTAGCTATCATGTACATGCACCATTGTTACTCTTGCATTCAAATTCATTAGTCTTGGATGATTTAAGTTTCTATTTTGAAGTAATATATGTAATATTCATATATGAATTCAACGGGTATGCAATTTATGAAATGGAGGCTCTGTAATCATATGAGGTAACACTTTTAAGTAGCTGACTACAATATCCATTTCTTTTTGTGCGCCTCTACACTAACACGTCAATGCATTATGTTTAAAGTAAATAACCAATGGCACTAAATTATCTATTTACACGAGAAATACATAGGCTGAGCGTTTGATCCTTTTTTGTGAACGCGCCACTACACCCGTACGATTGGCCGCGCCCGTGTGAACGTCCAAGTTATCGGCGCATCATCCCGAGTTATTGTCTTTTTTTTGGTGTGGACTTCTGAAAGTGCTAGTTATCGACTAGAGGGGGGTGAATAGGCGATTTTTATCAAAGTCTTTAAAACGTGGAAGTTTTGAAGACAAACAATAGAAATAACTTAATTGATATGCAGCGGAAGATAAACTACAACAAGCAAGCCATAGTCAAGTATGCAATAGCGCTAACGTACCAAGACTAATAGCAGCTAGGTAGTAGGATCGGGATGGAAGATAGTATGAAGCCAATCAACAATAGTAGTCAAGCAATGAAGTCAATCAGATAAGACAGATAAGCAACGACTTCACGAAGACAAACTCAAAATAAAGGAGGGAAGAGATAGAACCAGTCACTTGTTGAAGACACAGGATTTGTTGGACCAGTTCTAGTTGTTGTGACAACTGTACGTCTGGTTAGGGGGGCTGAGATTCAACTCAGAAGACCGTGTCTTCACCTTATTCCCCTTGAGCTAAGGACACTTAGTCCTCGCCCAATCACTCTGGTAAGTCTTCAAGGTAGACTTCCAAACCTTCTCAGACTTCGTTCACTCGGCAATCCACAATGACTCTTGGATGCTCAGAACGCGACGCCTAACCGGCTGGAGGATACACAGTCCTCAAGTGTAGTAAGTCTTCAGGTCACACAGACAGAAAGACTTCAGTGATGCCTAACACTCTTTGGCTCTGGGTGTTTGGGCTTTGTCCTCGCAAGGATTTCTCTCTCTCAAATGCTTCGAGGTGGGTTGCTCTCAAACGACAAAAGCCGTATACTAACTCTGAGCAGCCACCAATTTATGGTGTAGGGGGTGGGCTATTTATAGCCACTAGGCAACCCGACCTGATTTGTCCAAAATGACCCTAGGTCACTAAGGAACTAACATGTGTTCCAACGGTCAGATTTCAAACACACGCGGCAACTTTACTTGGGCTACAAGCAAAGCTGACTCATCCAGCTCTGGATAAGGTTTGCTCTCATTGTATTCGCTCGAAGACATAGGCTTTGAGTTGAGCATCACTTCAGTCACTCTGACTTAGTTCACTTGGACCTCACTTAACAGTACGGTGGTTCCTATGACTCAACAAAGAAGAAA
This sequence comes from Triticum aestivum, assembly GCF_018294505.1. NCBI lineage: Eukaryota > Viridiplantae > Streptophyta > Magnoliopsida > Poales > Poaceae > Triticum > Triticum aestivum. The sequence continues at coordinate 155,446,837 of NC_057798.1, read as the reverse complement.
AGGAAGTAACGAATCCACACAGTCTTCGCGCTCCATAGTCTTCACTCAATGTCTTCTCATGTCATAGTCTTCAATATGAATATCTTCTCATACTACCATTGTCTTCAATGTCTTCATACATTTTTAGGGGTCATCTCCGGTAGGTAAACCGAATCAATGAGGGACACTACCTGCGTTATCCTGCAATTCTCACAAACGCATTAGTCCCTCAACCAACTTTGTCGTCAATACTCCAAAACCAACTAGGGGTTGCACTAGATGCACTTACAATCTCCCCCTTTTTGGTGATTGATGACAAACTGGTTGAAGTTTTCAACGGGGATAAATATGTGAAATTGTAAGGATAGGAAATAGTCTTCATAAGTTGCAAGGGATCCCCCTGAAGATGTGCATGTAAGTAATTTGCTTTTGGAATGCAAATGCACATGGCAGGTTGTACTTGTGGAGATCCACTTCAACTTATGAAGATAATTTATCATGCATGAACTGATATAGCAAGTAGAATGACATGCATAATGAAAAATGGACGTCTGCAGAATGATCTAAGTGCGGAAGTTACCATCCCACATGCGGAATTCATCATCGCATCATAGTGAAGCAAATAAGTAGCAGACGACCATCAAGTTTAGGTGTTACAACTCAGAGAACCAAATGTTTCAAAAAAAGGCAAGAGTTGTAAGCACACAGCAAAATATAATGCAACCGCCCATATGAACCCGCTTGAAGACTATCAACTCATACGCTTCTCCCCCTTTTGTCAGTAAGGACCAAAAAGGTTTGAAGACATAGAGCATCTACTTGTCAACATGAGTAGGTGAAGCAGCAGGGTCATCGTCGTTGGGTGGCGGTGCAGATGAACTTGGTGCAGTGTCGATGCGCGCAGTTGTAGGAGGTGGTGAAGTAGCATCATCTTCATCATCGATCACTCTGGCATTTACCGTTGCCGCGGAGGAAGAATATTCAGAGTCTTCAAGAGAGGGAGTACGACATAGGACAGCAGTTCGGGGAGGAGTGGAGTCAAACTGGAATCTTTCATTGAAGCCATCGTCTTGAAGATCTGCTTCAGCACTAAACAGGGTCAAACTCTTCCATGATCGCCGGCAAGTCTCATGAGCAACAAAGGCATTCTTGGTGTCAAGGTTGCGAATGCGATTGACATCCACTAAGATGCTTTGCATCTGTCTCTTGAGCCAGAAATGATGCTTATCATGTTTCTAATGAAGGGCCACAAGAAGTTCTCGGTCATTGAGAACGCGAGAACGCTTCCGAGGCCTTTGGGCAATGGTGCTTTCAGTGGCTTCAGTAGGTGCTCGATGAGGCAGGCGAGTATTTCCAGCCAAAGGATAGATTCGTGTCACTTCTTGAACACCTTCAATAGGCTGAGTGAAGCTTTGGTGCTCGGCATTCTGAAGACAAAGAGGCTTCTTGGCAGGATCAAGGTATATAGCTTCAACTGACATATCAACTTCAGGTAGAAAAATCACATGATTGCGAGCAGAAGGTTGATAGTTGACAGATGAGTGTCGCTTGATGAGGCGCATGACCCATGGAGCATAAAACTTCAGACCAAATAGGTTGGAGCCGGAAGCAGCAAGTTGTCTGATGAAGAAATCTTGCGCATTGAAGCTGATGCCATTGAGAATGTAGAAGACCAAAGTCTTCATAGCTCCTTCAAGCTTTGCCGCTGATGAATGTCCTTTGATAGGCCATAGAGTTCGCCTAATGATGTGATAGGCCATATAGTTGACACATGAATGTCCATCATGGCTTCATGATGGACATTTCCGGTCATCCACTCGAGAACCCATGTCTTCGTATCTCTGTTGTAGCCGCGAATGTGCAGAGTAGCATAGAATTGAAGCAATAGCTCTTCATTCCAGTGTTCTTTATCTGTGACAAAACTGAGCAGCTCAGCATCACGAAAGCAGTCAAGTGCTTCTTCTAAGCAGGGCAGTCTAGTAATGGCTTCAGTGTCGAGGCGCATATGAGGGAAAATGCGCCCTTGATCATACAGAACACAGGAGTAATAGCTTCGCTGCTGATGACTCCAGAACCGATCTGATGATATTCGTGGCTTCGTGTAGGGGTTCTTTGAGCTGTCAACGAATGTGTTGTGGCTCTTGAAGCCATTTGCATTGAAAGACCCGACAACGGTGGCAGTACCAGGAAACCTTGGCAGTCTTGGCTTGGGCTTCTGGACCTGAGGCCTATGCTCAATGTGATAGCCAAATTGAGGACCAGAGACATTAGGCGGAGGGACCAGAACAGGCCATCTTACTGTGATGAGCTCGCCATGGTTGTATGCTTGCTCAATTGTATAGGGCCTTGGGGCGGAACAGGAGCAGTGGCAGCAGCTGAGGCTTCAGGCTGCACAATAGGTTCTTCAGGAGCAGTAGCCTCATTAGCTTCAGGTGTAGTGGCCTCATTAGCTTCAGGCACACTGGTTGCTTCAAGCTCCACATTAGTGTCAGCCATGACAACGTCATTGGCGTCACTTGTGTTGGTTGTGGTAGCTTCAGGATTTTCAACCTCCACCTGACGAGCTGGAGGGTCAGGCACAGACACGTTCACTTCATGAACTGTTTCTTCAGGCATGGGGGGAGTAGAGACACGCTCTTCTTGACGTTCTTCATCGGCTGATGCAGCCAGATTGTCTTCAGCAGCTTGTGCTTCAGACACAGAGACATTCACAGTTGGAGTGGCTTCAGAGAACACTTGACGTGCAACAGGTTGACGGTGCACTTCTCCTTCTGGAATGCTCGGAAGAGAGACTTGAGGCCTTGGTCCTTTGCGAAGCCTTTGTAGTACAGGCGACGCCTTTGGAGATGGAGTAGGAAGGTCCTCATCCTCTCCAACTTGGACGGATGGTGTGGTTTGTTGATGTTGTTGGGGAGTACTTGGGGTTTCTTGTTCTTGCGGGCGATCAGCCCATGAAGCATCCTGAGCAATTAGCATCAGAGGACGACCAATACTGATGATTTCACTGTTCGTACGAATAGGCGATGATACCACATTATATTCAATCTGAGGAAGAACTTCATCATCTTCAACATTGTCACGATGACCAATGTCTTCAGCAGCGGTGGGTTCAGCTGCTGGTATATCTTCAGCTTCAGGAGCCTCTATGGAAGCAGGCTCATGAACAGTTATGCGAAGTTCTTGGGATGCAGATGTAGGACGAACCACTAAGATGGGTTCAACAACAAGGGGCTCTGTGGGAGCAGCCCGACCCTTCTTGGTCTTGCGCTTCTTCATGGAGGGAGCGGCATCATAGGCTTCAGTATTCTTCCTCTTTCTGGCTTCAGCCTCGGCAGCCCTTGTCTTCTTCTGTTCTGAAGCGGTTGTGGTGGCCTTTGGCTTCGAGCTAGTCATGCTACTTGGGAAGATAATGCGAGGAGCTTCTTGGCTTCAAGGTGCAGGCTGATCAGCAGGAAGCTTCTTCTTTTTCTTTGCAGCCATCCTGGGGTCAATGCCAGGACGGCCAAGTGACTTGCACTTCTCAGCCTCATTGTAGGCAAGCACACACTTATCATCCAAATTTTTCATACATCCGCGAGAGCCTTGAGCTTCTTGGCGCTTCTTCAGAAAAGCTTCTTTAAGCTCATGCAGCATGACTTTGAAGTTTCGGACGTCTTGAACACTTAGCTTGGCCACATGCTTCTTGAATTGGGCCTTCTCATAATCAATCTTGTTCTTGAGCTCAACGATTCGCTGAGCAAGAGCCAGCTCAGAAGCAATGGCGCCATTGAAGGCGACACTGAGGCCAATGGGAAGCTATAAATCTTCAAAGCTAACATTGGGGGTGTCGAACCACTCATCAATGAAATTGTGGATGATGGCCACATCAAAGAGAGGCAAGTTGTTGAAGATTTCTGCTTCTTCCTTGCTCTTTATCAGCTGCTCAAGAGCATCATCAGCAAGATTTTCATCACTTGATAGATCAATGGGTTCTTCACGCAGAATGGCGGCAGGAGTCAAGGCTTGATCAGTATGCCTGACAAGTTGCTTTTTCTTCTCCGTCTTCTTGGAGATGCGGGATTGATCTTCAGACTGCACACTGGCTTCAGGAGGTGCAGTGGCTAGAGGCTTCGCGCATAAAGCTTTTGGAGGTGCTGATTTAGAAGCCTTTAGCTTCTTTTGCTTCTGTGGCTTCGAAGGAGGAGCTGGGGCTTCATCAGTGTTAGCATCATTATCAGAATGATCTACCTTGGCACCTTGGACCAAGATGTAAGTGATGAGGCCATCAAGGTTTGCAAAGGGGCCAATTCTGTTTTCTTCAGCTTCATGTGTGCCATCATCACGGGGAGCAGAGGGACCAGGATTGAAGTCTAATCCCCGTGACTTCTTGTTTTCCTTTGCCGAAGCCTTAGCAAACTGGAAGTTGCGCTTGAAGAGATTGTTGTCACGACACCAGAGCAATGATGTTGGGTCGGCTTCTTCAGGCTGTGGCCCACGGACCATGCAAGGATAGAATTCTTGCGCAATAGCTTCAGCTTTGTTCTTGGGGGGAAGGCCTCGATAGAGAATATCACCCCAAGGGCTCTTGATAGCATTTTTCTCTGCGTACTCCTGGGTGACGAACTTGTACTTGCACCACTGTTCAGCCCAATAGCGTCGAATCCATTGGATTCGAGTCTTGCGCTGATTGTAATCTTCTTCAGGATCTGTTTTATACATTTCTGCCAAATCCTCAAGTAGATCCTTTGAAGTTCCCCCACGACGCTGTCTGCCACCCTTCCTTGCTGATTTTTCTGCAGCCATGAACTTCAAGCTGAATGGCTTCAGTATGGTCAGAGGCTTCAGAGATTTATGCTTGTTGGTCAAGCAGCAACTGGCTTCAGGAGAATTGATATGATGCTGTAAGTATTCTGCAAACGAATGCAGACTATGAGAACCAAGGGATTCTCCCACGGACATGTACCTGTGACAGCATTAGAGATGCAAGGGAAGGGGAAGAGGTCATATGCATTCTCAGAAGATTTTGAAGATAAATCAGTTTGAAGACATTGACCTCATGATGCGAAGACATTCACTTATATGTGGTGAGTTGGTTCCAGATTTGTACCAATCCGTGAATAAGTAAAAGTGAGGAATCAAACTAGATAGGAAATCTAAGTGAATAGACTAGGCATTATGAGATGCAGACAGAATAGATCTAACATTGAGTAGGTAGAAACCACTTTCGGTAAGTAGGATGAATCTATGAAGATCAAAAAGGTGGTAAAAATAGAGTTATAATTACCGCACGACGAACTGCTAGATGGGAAGAATGAGAGACCGAGCAGTTCAGCCCACCGTGCCCTAACTTGGCGACGGAGGACACCTACGGCGACGGTGGAGAGCACGATGTCCGCGGCCAGCGTGAGGACGGCGTCGAAGAAGTCGCGGCAGCTAAGCGCTTCGTCACCGGCGTCGTCGCGAGCTAGCGGTGGCGCTAGGGTTTTGACGGAGGTGGAGAGGTGGAAGAAGGATTTCTGTACCGCAGGGGACAAGTATTTATAAGTAGGTGAGAGACACAGCGCAATTACGCTGGTGCCCCTGGCGGTTCACATCTGAGGGGTACATGGCAAGCATGCAACATACTTAGAATTTTCCCATGTTCCCACGCCCGCCAGGCATGTCGGAGAGTTGTTTCGGCTTCTCTGGATTTCAACAATAAAGATAAGTCATTTAAAACAGATTTAATGTTTGTCTCTTTGTCTTCTGCTGACTAGGACGTAGAGAAGACATTCGACAGTTTCAATAGAATGCATATGATTTGGACAGATAGAGTTTGAGATAGGAAGCATAGGGAGGTTAGGGTCCAATCACATTCACTTAGTTCAAAAGATTCAGCTTGAAGACATAGCTATAAGTGAACGCTGTAGAGGACAGAGTGCTAGTGTGTATACATATATGCAATCAAATCATCATAGCGCAGAAAATCATGAAGATAAATTGAAACTGAAGACAAACCAAATGCGAAGTCTTTGCAAAAGTAACGCCATGAGTGAAACACTTCAAACAGAGAAATTTGGTGGTGGCGTTACCCACCGTATAGGAAGTATTAGACCCAGACACGGCGCACAATTATCATGGTGCTCCGAAGTCAAATTCCATGTTAATGTATTCACACTCAGAGTGTAAATCTTCATTGATTGAAGATATACATTTCTTTGTGTGTTGCACATCTGAGTCATCAATATGCATAAGTGTTAGGATGTGTGCCTGATCACAGGACATTCGAAGATTCCAGGATATTTAGCTCACACCGTAACTTGCAAAACCTTTTCTCATCCAAGGGCTTTGTGAAGATATCTGCCAGTTGCTCTTCAGTGTTGACATGCATGATATCTATATCTTTCTTCATAACATGATCTCTGAGAAAGTGATGACGAATTTCAATGTGCTCTGTCTTCGAGTGCTGGACTGGATTGTTGGCAATCTTGATGGCACTTTCGTTGTCGCATAAGAGAGGTACTTGTTTCAGGTTGATGCCATAATCCTTGAGAGTTTGCTTCATCCATAGAAGCTGAGCACAACAGGATCCAGCAGCAATGTATTCAGATTCAGCAGTTGAGAGTGATACACAGTTCTGCTTCTTTGAAGACCAACAGACAAGTGATCGACCAAGAAAATGACATGTGCCTGATGTTGACTTGTGATCCACCTTGTCACCAGCATAATCAGCATCTGAGAATCCAACTAGGTCAAACCTTGAGCCCTTTGGATACCATAATCCGAGTGTTGGGGTGTAAGCCAAATATCGAAGAATTCGCTTCACAGCTAAGTGATGCGATTCCTTTGGTGCCACTTGGAATCGAGCAGACATGCAAACACTAAGCATAATATCTGGCCTAGATGCACATAAATAAAGCAAAGAACCAATCATGGAGCGGTAATACCTTTTGATCGAACTCTTTACCATTGTCGTCGGGACCAAGGTGGTGTTTGGCTGGCATTGGCGTCGTGTAGCCTTTGCAGTCTTCCATTCCAAACTTCTTCAGACAATCTTTGAGGTACTTTTATTGAGATATGAAGATGCCATTTCGTTGCTGACGAATTTGAAGACCGAGGAAGAACTTCAGCTCACCCATCATGGACATTTGATATTTCTCTTGCATCATGTACCCAAACTCATCACTGTACTTCTGGTTAGTGCAGCCGAATATTATGTCATCCACATATATTTGGCACACAAACAGTTCACCATCATATGTCTTCGTGAAGAGTGTGGGATCGAGGGATCCAGGTTTGAAGCCTTTGCTCTTCAGGAAGTCTTTGATTGTATCATACCAGGCACGAGGAGCTTGTTTGAGACCATACAGTGCTTTGTTTAGCTTGTACACCATATCAGGATGTTTTGGATCTTCAAAGCCAGGTGGTTGTGCGACATATACTTCTTCTTCAATCTTGCCATTGAGAAATGCACTCTTTACATCCATTTGATATAGCAAGATGTTGTGATGATTAGCATAGGCTAGCAGTATGCGAATAGCTTCAAGCCTAGCAACAGGAGCAAATGTTTCATCGAAGTCAATTCCTTCAACTTGAGTATATCCTTGAGCCACAAGACGAGCTTTGTTTCTGACGACTTGACCATGCTCATCTTGCTTGTTTCGATATATCCACTTTGTTCCAATAATGTTATGCTTGCGAGGGTCAGGGCGCTTGACCAGTTCCCAAACATTGTTCAGCTTGAACTGTTGAAGTTCTTCTTGCATGGCTTGAATCCATTCAGGTTCCATAAAGGCTTCAGCAACTTTCTTGGGTTCTGATATTGACACAAATGAAAAGTGCCCCCAAAAGTTTGCTAACTGTGTTGCTCTTGAGTGAGTGAGCGGACCAGGCGCATTGATGTTGTCAATTATCTTCTCAATTTGTACTTCATTTGCAACACGAGGATTAATTGGACGAAGACCTTGCTCATGCTGATCATTGTCATCATTGGAAGTATTGTCTTAGGTCTGAGCATTGTTTTCAGGTTGGTTTGGTGCAGAAATGATAAGTTCCTCTTCAGGCTGTGCTTCAGAAGGCATGATTTCACCAGTTCCCATCAGCTTGATAGATTCACTGGAAGGAGCTTCATCAAGTGTACTTGGCAGAATTTCTCTTTGTGAACCATTGGTTTCATCAAATCGCACATCCACTATTTCAACGATCTTGTAGTGGAAGAGGTTGAAGACTCTGTAAGAGTGCGAATCCTTTCCATAGCCAAGCATGAAGCCTTCGTGAGCTTTGGGTTCAAATTTTGACTTGTGATGGGGATCCTTGATCCAGCACCTAGCACCAAAGACTCTGAAGTAACTGACATTTGGCTTCTTGCCAGTAAGGAGCTCATAGGATGTTTTGCCCAGAAGCTTATGGATGTAGACACGGTTGATGATATGACAAGCTGTATCAATAGCTTCAGGCTAGAACTTTCTTGGTGTCTTGTACTCGTCGAGCATTGTTCGAGCCATCTCGATGAGGGTTCTGTTCTTGCGCTCAACAATGCCGTTTTGCTGAGGTGTGTATGGAGCAGAAAATTCATGAGTGATTCCCATTGTATCCAGATAAAGATCAAGCCCGGTGTTCAGTGTCATTATCACTTCTGATATGCTTGATCTTGACACCATAATTGTTCATTGCTCGATTGGCGAATCGTCTGAAGACATCTTGTACTTCAGTCTTGTAGAGAATTATGTGCACCCATGTATATCTTGAGTAGTCATCAACAATGACGAAGCCATAAAGACACGCCGTTGTTGTGAGGGTGGAGTAGTGAGTAGGTCCAAATAAGTCCATGTGTAGCAGCTCGAAGGGTTGAGATGTTGTCATGATTGTCTTCGAGGGGTGCTTTGCCCTTGTCATCTTTCCGGCTTCACAAGCACGACACAAATGATCTTTCTTGAACTTGACACCTTGGATGCCTATGACATGCTTCTTCTTGACGAGAGTGTGCAAGTTCCTCATGCCAGCGTGCCCCAGCCTTTGATGCCAGAGCCAGCATTCTGAAGCTTTTGCAAGAAGACATATAGCAAGCTGTGGACCTGCTGAGAAATCTACCATGTATAGATCACCTTTCCTATACCCTTCAAAGACTAGAGATTTGTCAGATTCCATTAATACAAGGCAACGATATTTTCCAAATATCACAATCATGTTTAAGTCACAAAGCATTGAGACAGACATTAAGTTGAATCCAAGGGATTCAACAAGCATCACTTTATCCATGTGATGATCCTTTGAGATTGCAACTCTACCTAGACCAAATACCTTGCCTTTACCAGTGTCAGCAAATGTGATTTGACTCTTCTCGGATGGACGTAAGGTTGAGTCCATGAGAAGACTTTGATCACCAGTCATATGATTAGTGCATCCGCTGTCAATAATCCATTCTAAAACTTTTGGTGACATGCCCTACAGTGCAGTTAGGAGGATAGGCTTCACAAAGTATGTTGTGAAGCATAAGCAGTAGATGCACACTTGGATTATCACAGCATAGATGAAAGTTAGCACACAGTATGACAGGTAAGCGATTCATATGTGGAATACATAATAAGTCATTTTATCATGCGTCCCTTTATGTTTTAGGTCCCCAGCAATTATATTGGACGCCATTGATTGCTGGCTGGAGACCACATTCTGCAAAAGAGAGTTAATTCTTCTTCACCACCCACATTTTCAGGGGTGGTTTAGAAGCAATGAGTCTAAGTGCAGCATCTGAGAATTTCGCCTTTGAAGCCCTAGCAAATAGCGTTGCAGGAGATGAATGATACTCATGTGAATAAGCAGAAAAGTTCTTAGTTCTATGAACATAGCGGTTTGAAGACACACGCTCATATTCATGAGTCTGAGTATGATTTCCCTGCAAAACATTGGCGTTAGAGTGACTCAATTGAGTCCTGTGTTCGTAAGTAGCCGTTGGACCATATGATGCCTTTGGTCTGGAGTTTGTCTTCTTCCCTGGTGGTGTCATGATGACATTCACTGGAAGATTCTCAAGACAGCATTTAGGAACCCGGATCTTCTTCATTGGCGGTCCATTCCTGCAGTTAGTACCAATATACCTGGCAAACACTTCACCATTCTGATTTTTGAATAGTTTATAGTTTGCATCAAAGAATTCATCAATGATAATAGGATTAGCACAGGTAAAGCCAGATAAAGTGGATGGATCCACTGAAGGTTCCTTTGAAGCAACCCATGTGGTTTTGGGATACTGCTCAGGCTTCCGGTAGGAACCATCAGCATTCATTTTCCTCTCGAACCCAACACCCTCTTTCCTAGGGTTTCGGTTCAGAATCTGCTTTTTGAGGACATCACAAAGTGTCTGATGCCCTTCCAGACTTTTATACATCCCTGTTTCAAGCAATGTCTTCAACCTAGCATTTTCATCAGCAATAGTAGTGGTATCCTCAGAAGAGGGGTTAGTTACCACATCAGTAGTTGAAGACAGAGCAACAGTAGCAGCAGTGGAACATTCAGCAACAGAGGCAGCATTATCACGCTCAATGCATTTTAAGCATGGTGGTTCAAATTCATCCTGAGCGGGACTGATCTTTTGAGCGCGAAATGACTCATTCTCTTTTTGAAGATCTTCATGAGTCGCTTTAAGTTTCTCAAGATCTTGCTTCCTTTGAAGATAGTCATAGGAGAGCTTTTCATAAGTGGTTGAGAGCGTCTCATGAAGACTTTCAAGTTCTTGATACTTAGCATGAAGATTTTTTATGTCTTCAACTAAGGACTGTGAACGTGTCATTTCCGCATCCAACAGATCATCGCTTTTGTCTAACAGTTTTTGAGTATGTTCCATAGCCCTTTGTTGTTCAGTAGCAATTTTAGCAAGTGTTTTGTAGCTGGGTTTAGATTCACAATCAGAGTCATCTTCACTTGATGTTTGAAAGTAAGCATCGCGCGATTTTACCTTGGCACCGCGTGCCATGAAGCAGTAGGTGGGAGCAGGATCGTCCTTGTCATCATCAGCGTTGGTGTGGGAGTCATTGTCTTCAGTGTTGAAGATGGACTTTGCAACGTAGGCTATGGCTAGAGCCAGACTTGCAACGCCAGAGTCGGACTCAGCTTCAGATTCCACCTCTGCCTCCTCAGATGCAGACTCCTCTTCTGAATCCATTTCCTTGCCAACAAAAGCACGAGCCTTGCCAGATGAGCTCTTCTTGTGAGATGAAGACCTTGATGAGGACTTGGAAGAAGACTTCGAAGATTTCTTCTTCTTCTTGTCATCGGAGTCATATTCCTTGCTCTTCTTCTTCTTCTTCTCGTTGTCCCACTGAGGACACTCAGAGATGTAGTGCCCAGCCTTCTTACACTTGTGACATGTTCTCTTCTTGTTGTCTTGAGTGGAGGCTTCATCATTTCTTGAACTGGATTGTGAAGACTTTCTGAAGCCCTTCTTCTTGGTGAATTCCTGGAACTTCTTCACAAGCATAGCAAGCTCCCTTCCAATGTCTTCAGGATCATCAGAACCACAATCAGATTCTTCTTCTTTAGATGAGGAAACAAATTTTGCCTTCAAAGCACGAGTTCGGCCATAGTTGGGGCCATAGATATCTCTTTTCTTAGAAAGCTGGAACTCATGTGTGTTGAGCCTCTCAAGTATATCAGACGGATCGAGTGTCTTGAAGTCAGGACGTTCTTGTATCATGAGGGCAAGGGTGTCAAAGGAGGTGTCAAGTGATCTCAGTAGTGTCTTGACAATTTCATGCTTGGTGTTCTCAGTGGCGCCGAGAGCCTGAAGCTCATTTGTGATGTCGGTGAGGCGATCAAACGTGAGCCGGACATTTTCATTGTCGTTTCTCTTGAAGCGATTGAAGAGATTGCGAAGAACACTGATTCTCTGGTCTCTCTGTGTAGATACGCCTTCATTGACCTTGGACAGCCAGTCCCAGACTAGCTTTGACGTTTCCAGAGCACTCACACGGCCATACTGTCCTTTGGTCAGATGACCACAGATGATGTTCTTTGCAGTCGAGTCTAGTTGAATGAACTTCTTGACATCAGTAGGGGTGACACCTTCACCAGTTTTGGGAACGCCATTCTTGACGACATACCAGAGGACGACATCAATGGCTTCAAGATGCATGCGCATCTTATTCTTCCAGTAGGGATATTCTGTTCCATCGAACACGGGGCAAGCAGCGGAGACTTTCATTATCCCTATAGTCAACATAGCTAAACTCCAGGTGGTTAAACCGAATCACACAGAACAAGGGATTACCTTGCTCTGATACCAATTGAAAGTGCTAGTTATCGACTAGAGGGGGGTGAATAGGCGATTTTTATCAAAGTCTTCAAAACATGGAAGTTTCGAAGACAAACAATAGAAATAACCTAATTAATATGCAGCAGAAGATAAACTACAACAAGCAAGCCATAGTCAAGTATGCAATAGCGTTAACGTACGAAGACTAATAGCAGCTAGGTAGTAGGATCAGGATGGAAGATAGTATGAAGCCAATCAACAATAGTAGTCAAGCAATGAAGTCAATCAGATAAGATAGATAAGCAATGACTTCACAAAGACAAACTCAAAATAAAGGAGGGAAGAGATAGAACCAGTCACTTGTTGAAGACACAGGATTTGTTGGACCAGTTCCAGTTGCTGTGACAACTGTACATCTGGTTAGGGAGGCTGAGATTCAACTCAGAAGACCGTGTCTTCACCTTATTCCCCTTGAGCTAAGGACACTTAGTCCTCGCCCAATCACTCTGATAAGTCTTCAAGGTAGACTTCCAAACCTTCTCAGACTTCGTTCACTCGGCAATCCACAATGACTCTTGGATGCTCAGAATGCGATGCCTAACCGGCTGGAGGATACATAGTCCCCAAGTGTAATAAGTCTTCAGGTCACACAGACAGAAAGACTTCAGTGATGCCTAACACTCTTTGGCTCTGGGTGTTTGGGCTTTGTCCTTGCAAGGATTTCTCTCTCTCAAATGCTTCGAGGTGGGTTGCTCTCAAACGACAAAAGCCGTATACTAACTCTGAGCAGCCACCAATTTATGGTGTAGGGGGTGGGCTATTTATATCCACTAGGCAACCCGACCTGATTTGTCCAAAATAACCCTGGGTCACTAAGGAACTGACACGTGTTCCAACGGTCAGATTTCAAACACACGCGGCAACTTTACTTGGGCTACAAGCAAAGCTGACTCATCCAGCTCTGGATAAGGTTTGCTCTCATTGTCCTCGCTCAAAGACATAGGCTTTGAGTTGACCATCACTTCAGTCACTCTGACTTAGTTCACTTGGACCCCACTTAACAGTACGGTGGTTCCTATGACTCAACAAAGAAGAAAAGGAAGTAATGAATCCACACAGTCTTCGCGCTCCATAGTCTTAACTCAATGTCTTCTCATGTCATAGTCTTCAATATGAATATCTTCTCATACCACCATTGTCTTCAATGTCTTCATACATTTTTAGGGGTCATCTCCGGTAGGTAAACCGAATCAATGAGGGACACTACCTGCTATATCCTGCAATTCTCACAAACGCATTAGTCCCTCAACCAACTTTGTCGTCAATACTCCAAAACCAACTAGGGGTGGCACTAGATGCACTTACAACTTCACACTAGTTATTAACTGCTGACGCGTGCCCCATGTACACAGTCTAGCATGACCTTCCCGCTAGCACGGTTCAAAATTAGTTGAAACTGGATATGAACGATCCCGCGGGCGGCAAAATCTCCCGCCTCCTTCTAAAATTTCCGCCACCTTAGTCTTTAGCATGCGAAATCCCCCTTTTGTCCTTGGTGCACGGAGACCAACAGTTACAATACCGCCCTCATCTACATGATAGGTCGGGGCTGCTTTGGTAACTTCCGGTTCCCCCCACTACACGACACCCCCATTTCCTCTCCCCCTCCCGCAAAAACAACTAACTCCATAGCACCAGAGAATCTTACATCACGCCGTCCATACTTCATCGCCCTTTCTCCCCTCTCCTCTCGAAACCCTAGACTGCTCATCCACCGGCGTACCATAGCCCATTCACTGCCAACGGCGTCCACCTCGCCGGATCTGCTTCTACGGCCGCATCTACCCCTCCCACCTCCCCTAGAAACAAGTAGACTACTCATCCACCACTGTACCACAGCCCATTCAGTGTCGGCCTTGTCCACAGTGCCGGATCTGCTTCGCCGGTACTCTCGTCAACCGTTGCGCATCTACAGCGGCTCATTCGTACTCTCCACCGGAGATGCTTCGTCCACACCCTCCCGGAGCCGCCCCACCGACGCCCCCGTTGACGGCCTCTGATCCTCTTCGCCGACACCTTCCTCAACCCTATCGGAGCCTCTTCACCAACACCTTCCTCAACCCTACCGGAGTCGCTTCACCGACACCATCGTCAACCCTACCGGAGTAGCTTCGCCTATACCATTATCAACCCTACCGGGGCCGCTTTGCCAACTCACAAGTCCACGGACTCAGATCCGCTTCCTTGCACCCTCATCCAACCTACCGGAGCAGCTTCTAATGCCCCGTCCATGGCCGCAGATCTGCATCATCGACACCATGCTTAACCCAACCACCGGAGCAGCTTCTGACGCCCCGTCCACGGCCGCAGATCCGCATCATCGACACCATCCTTAACCCAACCACTGGAGCAGCTTCTGACGCCTCGTCCACGGCCGCAGATCCGCGTCGTCGACACCATCCTTAACCCAACCACCGGAGCAGCTTCACCTACGCCCTCGTCCACGGCCACAGATCCGCTTCGCCCACACCGTAGTCCACCCTACCGGAGCCGCTCCACAAACACCCTACTTGACGGTTAAGGATCTCCTTACCGGACCCCGACAGCCAGCGCAGCGTCATCACCCTTGGCATTTCTAACCTGATTCCCAACGTCTGGAGAGATGCCAAGCATCCGCCATGGCCTAGGTACTTGTCATCTTTAAACCCGTCCAGCATCACCTGCTCGATGTACTTCAAATATACTAACCGGTCACTGTTACCTGTTATGCAGCTGGCAAAAACTACAAGGACGATGTTTCTTCTCGATCTAACAGCTTGGCCAACAAAGATCCTGGACTGAGGCATTGCTATGATCTTGTAAGCGCGTCTCTCTCTCTTCTATTGTTCTGTGCCTGCCAGCGTGCTTTGCTAGGATTTTCGACCAGTAATCCCTTTTGTGCAGACAATGATTTCTACTACTGGCTGCTAAATTAGATATGTAGATGTCATACATGATACTACCTCGTACCTCCGTTCCTAAATATAAGTCTTTCTAGAGATTCCACTATATGCTACATACGAAGCAAAATGAGTGAATCTACACTCAAAAATGCATCTATATACATCTGTATGTGGTCCATACTGGAATCTCTACAAAGACATATATTTAGGGACAGGGGCAATACATTGCAAAAAATCGTAGGTGGCATGTAGGAATTCCAGTGCACTACATTGGGCTCCCTTAGAGTGCCTACTAGTCCAGCATACAAGTCATGGCTAGTTTATGGTATGCACACAATCGTTAATTAGTGGTTTAAATATGCACAAGGGATATGCAATGTAGTATCATGTAGAGATGTTTGAAATTAGCCGTGTCAACTTGTAGATAGGGTTACACAATGAAAAGGTACAAGATGTATGTGGCAATTTCATGGAACATCACAAAAAAGGAGAGGCAGCGGTGAGCCTATACAGTGTGCTATTGTACGTCACTCCTCCATTGCAATCATCGTGACATGTTATTTGTATGCCAGTTCTATTAGCCAAGTTTCTTAGGGACAGTTATTACGAGTTATCCTAAGAAAAAAAGCACATGTGTATATGCGCTCCATGTAATAAGTCAACCAGTTCTTTTCATTGCGTTTTCAGCTTATCTTTGGTATGATCAGTGGAAAGTCTAGATTGCATTATATTATTTTCATTTTGCTGCCCATATGGGAATTAATTTGACTTGCAAACATCAAAAATTGAACCCAGTGCAGTAATTAATATGATAGGAAAACAGACCATCACGATTTGCTCAAATGCAAATACAAAGATACCATCTACTTGGCACAATCTACTTTGGTCAATGTTTTCCATAGACATCCCATTGCCTAATTTAAACGAAGAATGCATGACCCACATTTAAATGAAGAACAATTATTTATTGAAATTCAGTGGTCCAAATGGCTGGTTATTATCATATAGCAGCACCACCTGAAAGCATCATATAGCAGCAGCAGCAGCAGCTCATAGCAACTCATCATACAGCAGCAGGAGTCTGCAATTCATCATATACCAGCAGCAGCTCATAGCAATTCATCATATAGCAGCAGCAGGAGCAGCTCATAGCAATTCATCATATAGCAGCAGGAGGAGCAGCTCATAGCAATTCATCATATAGTAGCAGCAGGAGCAGCTTATAGCAACTCATCATATAGCAGCAGCAGCTCATAGCAGTTCATCATATAGCAGCAGCAGCACCTCATAGCAACTCATCATACAGCAGCAGCAGCTCATAGGAATTCATCATATAGCAGCAGCAGGAGCAGCTCATAGCAATGCATCATATAGCAGCAGCAGAAGCAGCTCATAGCAATTCATCGTATAGTGGATCAGAATGAAAATTTGGCAAAAAGTCAGAGGAGATCCTCACCTTGTTGGATGAGCTCATCCTTCAACAGCACCTCAAGGCCATGGCCTGGGAGGAGGGGAGGGGGAATAAGGTGCCTTCTGCCGTAGTGTGGCATCAGCAGTAGTTGTGCAGCGCCCGCCGGAGTAGTGCGTTGGATGAACCACAGTGGAGCAGCTGCTGGTGACCATGAGAATGAGGGGCGGTGCCAGAGGGAGGAGCAGCCAGGGAGATTTGCCCCTACCCACCGTCCATGTAGCCTAGCTGGACATAGCATCATCGAGGACCAGGCCAGATGGGACCAGTGGCAACGGCTTGCTGGAGGAACCCTAGTGCTGCAGGCAGGGGATCAAGGTAGAGGTAAAGGGGAGAGGAGATGCAAGCAGCCAGGCAATGAATGCTTGCGTGTTTGTTTTTACTTGAGGGTCAGGTGTGACACGGGCGTCAGCAGTTGCATTTTGAGTGTAATATAGGCACACAACAGAGTCATTTCACTATTCCCCTTCCCTTCAATTTTTAGTGAGGTTCTACCCGAAACACCCCCCTCCAAAGCGAAATTAGTTAAGCCTAAGGTCATAACTCAAAAATGACTTCTTTACATCTTTTATGGCTTATTTTGACAATGTGCCCTGAAAAGGCGGAATCAAACTGGACCTTAACCTGCAATTCAATTGTGCGTGCAATGATGAATCACTCCTCCCAGCTATCTATACATTTAGGCATCATCATACATGGCATAACCTAATACATGTGCATTCCATTGTAGAATCTGGAATATGCAATGTTTATGTTAGTTCATACGTTGCACATGATGTTTAAATGCCCCTTAAATCTGGTCAGTCAAGTGATGGTCTTTAAGCCTCCTTCTTTGCTTTTTTTCTTGATATGTAAGATTTTCTCACACATCTGTTCAATTGCTTGTTTGCATCACTCAGCCATACTAGGAATGTTTTCTTTGATTACTTGATGTTCTTTACCTAACACTCTAACAGAGCTTGTCAACGATTTAAACACTAAGGGCTGTTGTAGTGGGGCCTTGTCTAACTCATAGGTGACATAAAGGTTTGACTGTACACTACAGTAGGCTCTCCAAGAGTACCTGGAGATCCAGTTCGAAGGTATGTCTAGTTTTTACATAGTGCAGACATAGTAAATGCTCATTTCATCGTGTGCAAGTGCAAGAGATGCGGCATGTTTCATTATGTGGTGTTGTTTTGTTATAATTTCATCCTTTTGTGTTCACAAACTGGAAAGTATATGCATATTTATTTTCCAAGGAGACGTGTAACTAGTTTATGTCACCTTGCAGAGGGGGTGAAATGAAGATAAGATTGAGGATTTCCAAGTACAAGATGTTAGGAAGGAGCCTTGCAAGAGAAGTAGGAGTTGCACTGAGCCTCTTCAACCTGCTAAGGTAAGTCACTTTATGCAACTCAACAGTTTAATTCCTTGTTTGTTTCAGGCATAGTTAATTTGCTCTTTTCAATTGCTTTATTTGTACTCAGTTAATGAGATGCCCAAATAATCATGCCTAATGTTCGGTACTTGTATAACTATTAGTTGATATAATTAAAGGCCTTACCATTTAATTACTCTGCCGAAGTGTGCCTGAAGCTTTGAAGTCTATTAACCAAGTATTATTGCATGAGGCTCACAATCTAGTTTATACTACGCTAATGATTGCATAGTTTTGCCTTCTGTAGTATATTTGTATGAAACCCTCTACTATTCATTATGTTCCCTAAGACTTTAATTGAGATACAGAATGGCCAACTGCTTGCTTACTTATACGCAACATGCTGTCTAAATTTGTAACTTGTCTGTGTTTTTGATTGGGCCCCAACATCATGCTCCTCTGGTGAACTAAGAGGGATTCCTGTATGCAGGCTGCACAGACTATCTTTTTCATAATTTTTAAAATATCACCTGCTTATGCTTCATGACGTGTAACATTTGTTTTTTGAAAGTGATGTGTAACATTATTGTTAGTCCTGTTTTGCCATGTAGTACACAATAGTGTCTTGCTCGCTTCACTATTGTAACTATATTTTTGCCCTAGTCATGCGTACTTACAGAAACATTTCAGGATGCAGTGACATAAACACAAAGATCTGCTAGCAGTGCGGCATGGCCGTTACCGAATGATTATGGATTGGAATTGGAATGTGCTGATGTTCTCGAGCATCAACTAGAGGTGGCAAGACAACATGTACATGATTGTCAACATTTAATCAACAAGTTGAGACTGGACATGCAGGTATTAGATGCAGGAGTCAAAAAAATGAAACAAGACACTCAGGTAACCATGAAGGAATTGGAGATTTTGCAGACTGAAATTTGTGCTACCTGAATCCGGCTAATCGATTATAGTTCAAATGGAGTTAAGTTGATGCGCGTCCATGATGTATGAGCTGTATTTTCCCAGTGTATGTAATTTGATGTTTGTTTATGCTTTATTATCACCTGTGCCGAACCATAATGCCCAGTGGGTATAATCGGCTGTAATTTCTTTATTGTATAGTGTAGGATTATTCTACCTTTCTATGCCTTGATCTTTTTGTTGTATAGTGTATGCTTTTTAGAGGTGATAGTATTGAGTAGGATAATTCTTTGAATATGCTATATCGTTCAAACGGGGGCCAACTCGCCCGACCATGTCCCTTCACGGGCCGTACGATCCATGGGTCATGTACGGGTCGTCGGATCCATGGGCCTTCTACGTCTCGTAAGATCCATGGGCCTTCTACGTCCCGTAGGATCCATGGGCCTTCTACGTCTCGTAGGATCCATGGGCCTTGTAAGGGCCGACTCATTTATGGGTATTGTACGGGCCTTTAATGGGCCGTAGACGGGCCTTTAATGGAAATCGTACGTTTTATGGGCTGGCCATAACGGGCCGTTAATAGGCCGTATTTGGTGATGCTATGAAAATGGCCCAACAGATTAACGGTTCACAAACGGGCCGACTGTAACGACGGGCTGAATTTGGCCCACAAGCAGAAAATGACAGTAACGGGCCGTAAGTAACCGAATGTTGAAAATGAGCCCAAGAATAAATGGGCCCTAAGAAGGCCGAAAGATAACTTGGGCTGGAAACGGCCCAATGGAATAACGGGCCGTTAATGGGTATAAAGTGATACACTGTTCATTACGGGGCAGTTTCACCACGGGCCGTTAATGGGTGTAAAGTGATGCACTATTCATTACGGGCCAGTTTCACCACAGGCTGTTAATGGGCCAAGAGTTACAAAGGGCCTCATATGGGCCGAAAGACGTCATGGGCCATACATGGGCCAGAAGTGAAAACGGGCTGGAATCATATTGGATGGCCCAGATGACGCTACTGGGCCTAATTCGGATAGGGCGTAACGAGCCTTGGGTTAGCAGGCTGTAAATGGGCTATATGCGAACATGCCGTTAACAGGCTTTCCATGGGCCGGCCCGCCACCTTTTGACCAATTCAAATGGGCCGGCCTTTTCACACGAATGGGCCTTTGTTGGGCCATGGCACGTGTCGACGTATCATAGGCGCCTTCTGTCCAATGAGTGGATGACATCTGTCCCAATGATGAGCCGGCACATGTTTCCTCCAGCCAATGATGATTTTACACATGGAAAATCCCCATTGGTCGGGGTTGAACGGGTTATCGGATCCAAAACCCGACCCGATAGCTTAACTGCGTTCCGTTACGGTGGATGCCACGTGTCGGTCACCCTTGACGAAAGCACTTCTGTGACACGCGATTTATCGTCATGGAAGTGGACACTTCCGTGATGATAATTTTGGTAATGTCATGGAACACTTCTACGACAGCACAGGTATGACTATCTTGATTCTGTCATAAAATCGTCATGGATGTACATGCATGATAGAAAACGCGACCTACTATGACAAACACGTATCATCACGGAAGTGTATTTTTTGTAGTGGTTGTCACTCCAATTCCAGCGGCAGCAGTAGAAGATTGACAAAATCAGTCAGGGAAGGGGGTCTCTACGGCGGCAGGAGCTAGCGGATCCAGCATTGGATAGAACCGTCCCATCCATGCCGAGAAGCAGCATGGGTTCTGCACTGGGCCATGAGGCACTACTGCTGGATAGATACCTGTGGATGACATCATTGATAACACTAATTATGACACTTCAAAATGAAGAACATATCCATCAAGGTGGCGAACGTCATTGCTTATACAAATCCCCCTGAAGCAACATTCCATTGCAATCCGATTCCAGCTGACTATGATCGTGTCGCGGTTGATGAAGTGGTGGCAGAATATTGGGGGCTACAGCTTGACATTCCTGGAGGTGATGACGAGCGCACATTGGGAGAGGCATTACATCGTATTGTTCTATGGAGAAAGGATTGCATTGTCTTTCCAAGGCCACCAACACTGCGTCAGCCGTCTCCTTCTCCAAGTCCGCCACTGCGTCAGCAGTCGACTCCAACTCCTCCAAGTTAGCCACCGCCTCTGCAGACTCCTGCTCCTCCAAGTCCGCCAACGCGTGAGGCCACTCATCCTCCTCCAATTCCGGCATCGCGTGAGCCCACTCCTCCTCCTCCAAGTCCGACACAGCGTCAGTCTAGGCCTCCTCCTCCAAGTCAGGCACCGCATAAGCCGTCTTCGCTGCCTCAGCGAGCTCCGTCGCCTGAGCAACATTGCAAGAGAGACGCCGCAACTATTGCGGCTAGCGGTACAAGTACAGGAAGCAAGAGATTCCAATATGGTCCAAGCCTCGCACCTCTTCCGAAGAGGCCTTACGATATGAGCGAAGAGGAAAACGAAGTCGAATGCAGGAGACAATTGGACACCCATTTTGGACCGAAACCGCCACCACCGCCAAAGGAGAAAGTGCCTGAGCATGCCGACACTTTATTTGTATGGCTCAACCACCAGCTCCCAAGCCTGTTGACTCAGACTATGAGCACCAAATCAGGAAGGCATATCAAGCACAACAAAAGAAGGAGTCGAACTCGAGCTCCAGCTAAGCAGCTGCCAAAAAAGCGGGAAAACTGTTCCCCAGTTGGGAGAACAGGCGGTGCAATCGACTCCCCCCCCCCCACGCTCATTAATTGTACCAACACACATGAGTAGTACCGGCGCGGCCGATCATCTGGTAGTAACCGAAGATCATAGAAGGTAGGATGCAGATATCGGATGCACTGTAGAACAACTCCTAGAGCTCGAGCCCATGGATACTTTTGCAGAGCAGGAACTAAAACGGAAATATGCCCGAGGCGAACCTTTGGTCAAGCCTGACGAGGTCAAGAACCTCTCAACGAGAATGTATGAATTGCATGAATGGTACATGAAAATTACCAAGACTACCAATCGAGAGTCCCTCATGGTGAAAGTCAAGGCAGATCATTACCACCATGAGAATGCTCTATATGTTGAGTTTACAGAACTATTTCAGTTATTCAATCAAGACGCACTCGACAAATCTATCGTCGGTTGCTATTGTCTGTAAGTGATTTCTTTCTGTAATTTAAGTCTCAAGCTAGCTGTAGTGCTCGTTGATCATTACCTGTAATTATCCTCACTATATTCTTTTATGTGGTATTATGCAGAATGAAGATCTATGAAATAAAAAAAGCTGGACGCTATGGCATTGGGTTCATTGACCCAAATACCATTAATCAAGAGACATAGTCAAAGCTATTCTATAGAGATGATACAGAGAATAGTT
Source organism: Triticum aestivum (assembly GCF_018294505.1). NCBI lineage: Eukaryota > Viridiplantae > Streptophyta > Magnoliopsida > Poales > Poaceae > Triticum > Triticum aestivum. The sequence continues at coordinate 155,424,591 of NC_057798.1, read as the reverse complement.
TCCTAGAGTTCTTGAAGTGCCTAAATACCAATTGAGATATACTGCTTCCTTACAACTTCGGGTGAGTCACACTGTCTTATACTACAAATTCTATTTTTACTTACTAGCTAGATGTTAATTAATAATTGTATAGGGTTTAGGGTAGTTGATGAGTGTTATGCACATGCCCGCTTAATTTATACATGCAAACGTGTGCGCATGCAGTTTCCACTGGATCTTGTTAATCATTCGAGTTGAAGATGAAGAAGTTCAAGTTCTGGACTCAGTACTTAAACCAGTTGAGCAGTACGAAATCGTGAAGGGGAAAGTCAACAGATAATTTCAATCATTATCGAACTATATGTCGGCCTCTTTAGTTCGTCATTTCCTGATATCAACTAATTAATAACTCATTTATTAATTTTCTTTGCCGGCGGGCAGGGCTTGGCAAAAGTTCAGAAAAGAGGTTCCAGGTGAATGGAAAGAAAAGTTGTATTGGTATCGACCCAAGGTATAATTAATTAAGTAGTACTAGCTAGCTACCATCTCTTTAATTCTAGTTTCAATACCATTAGTTATCATGTTTGATTAATTATTATCTTATTGAATTCTATTCTCGTAAAGTGCATGCAGCAGTTGCCGGAGAATGATTTATGTGCATACTACGTTTGCGAGAACATTCGCATGATGGCGTCCGAAAGGAGCAGATCTGAAAGATAGCAATGGGTATATTTGCCAGAGCACTATTCACATTTTTTACATCATTATCGATATCTAATATATATACACACAACTAATACATGCCTATTTGACCTCCTTCTTTAAAGTTCAAGGAGGTGCGGGAGAAGCTCCTACCAGCGGATCGCGTACGAGCAACTCAAGA
>NC_057798.1:155421852-155423719 GCF_018294505.1 Triticum aestivum | reverse complement strand
TGGTATCGACCCAAGGTATAATTAATTAAGTAGTACTAGCTAGCTACCATCTCTTTAATTCTAGTTTCAATACCATTAGTTATCATGTTTGATTAATTATTATCTTATTGAATTCTATTCTCGTAAAGTGCATGCAGCAGTTGCCGGAGAATGATTTATGTGCATACTACGTTTGCGAGAACATTCGCATGATGGCGTCCGAAAGGAGCAGATCTGAAAGATAGCAATGGGTATATTTGCCAGAGCACTATTCACATTTTTTACATCATTATCGATATCTAATATATATACACACAACTAATACATGCCTATTTGACCTCCTTCTTTAAAGTTCAAGGAGGTGCGGGAGAAGCTCCTACCAGCGGATCGCGTACGAGCAACTCAAGAAGAAATAGCGGGATTTTTGCTCGACCAGGTCATAGATCCCAAAGGATCTATGAGAAAAGATATATATATATATATATATATATATATATGTGTGTGTGTGTGATCGGTTCTACGAGAAATTCTATTTATATATATGCATAACGTGTACAATATGTCGTATCGTAAAATACCAGCAAATGAAAAAGGATTAAATGGAAAACACAAAATTAAAGGAAAAAAGAAATCATAAACCCAAAACCCCCTAAACCTTTTAGTATCAGTTGGTGTTACCAATCGGTACTAAAGGTCTCCCAGCCCCCGGCGCGGGCTCGTGCTACGTGGTGACCCTTTAGTGGCGGTTCGTGTTGAACCGGGACTAAAGGCGGACCTTTAGTCCCCACCCTTTAGTGCCGGTTACAGAACCGACACTAAAGGGCCTTACGAACCGGTGCTATAGCACGATTCTGCACTAGTGATGGGGGTGGATTTGGTGCAATTTGGGGTGGGGTCGGGCTGTCGGGTCTGACGTGGCGGGTGTGCCCGGACGCCCCCATATCCGCCCCATATTTGAGTTGGATATGAGGGATGCCAGTCAGCCTGGATGTTTGAGGGGTCGTCTAGGTCAAAAAAAGTGACCGGACAGTGACGGGGCAGCCCGCCCGGGCATATGAGGCGGGTTTGAGGCGCCCGGTTTTAGATGCTCCTAATTAGCACATTATGCAGTCACAGTTACATTTTTCAGTTATTTTGTTATTTTGCAGGGAATAACAAAATGAGATAAGAACCTTCACATGGCTGCACCGAAGGGATATATATTTTGCTTACTAATTGGAGGCACCACATCTTCATGTCAATTCCAAAAATGGTGAAATTTTGTCCATTTGATCAGTTTATGATCTATTTAGTATGAGTAATTGGAAAAGCAATTTCCATATTTTGGGTTAGGGTTCAAAATACATACCACTTTTAATTGATTACCCAAAAACTACCCCTTTTAGTCTATTCTTCTTTCACAAAAAGCGTTAGTTACTGATTGGATCCAAACTAAGCACTATTATGTTAGCTATGGCCCTTTATAATTTGAAATTAATGGAAAATGTTATAGTTAAACTTTGGTGTCAACCTGTTTACACCAGGCAAGGTCAGAGTCTTTCCCATTCTCAAAGGACACTATTATGGGGTGCAGGCTGCGAAGATGACGATCTTGAGATGTGCATATTGGGTCGGGGCAACGGTGAAGGCAACAACATATTCAGCAAAACAAAGGACCAATAGGTGTTCTCTACCATTGCCAAAGGCGTGTCCGAGGCAAGATTTCTGACTACATCGAAGAAGACGACGAAGCAAGATTTGGAGGCTCTCAAAGATATGCAAAGTGGATATGATCCTATAAAATAATGTGTATACAATATCTAAGGAGAGGGTTTGAGAGGGTCAGCATGAAAGAATCAGAATGGGTTAATGTACTCGCAGTGAAGCTAACCTCCATTATTAATGAGAT